>NC_133617.1:59208625-59434604 GCF_048593235.1 Sminthopsis crassicaudata | reverse complement strand
AGACAAAAATGTAGACAGAGACACGGAGACAGAAGAGAGAAAGAAAGATTTGAAGCAACTTAGAAGCCAACTAATCCAAACTCCTTATTTAACAAACATAAGGAGAGTGGGACACAGATGACTGATCCAAGGTCATAGAAGCAGGATTTGAACGAAGCCCCTAACTCAGAGTCAGTGATCTTTCCACTTTACAACACTGCCTCTTACAACATGAAGACTTGCCTCTCACAAGCAGCTCCAGATCACTTTACATTCCACTATCTCATCTGACCCATGTAATAAACCTTTGAAGCTGACAGTAGAGAAATCCAGTAAGATAAAACATGTAAAATATTTTCCAAATAGGGTGTTATATACATGTCAACTATCATCTGTAAAGGGCTGTGCACTGGAATCAGACAACCTCGTGCTAAAGGCTAATTATCTATTTGACAATAACTCTATTAGCATCTGCTTGGAAAAATGGCCCTTCTCACTATTTGGTGCTGACTCAATTTTTTGGTGTATACAGATAATTGTAGGAGGGATTAGGGGGTGGGGTGAGACAAACCAGAGTCATTTTGGAGGAAGACTAGAAAAAGGGAGATTGGTAGCCAGCTTGTGGCAATTTTGTCCATCCCCTTCACTTCTCCCCCTAAAGACCAAGGACTTTTGCTTATCCTGACTCCAGATGATTCTGAGGTCTCCAGAGAGCTAGCCCCTTCACAATCATCATCATCATCAATATCCTCATTTTACATGAGAAAACTGAGAGCCATTCATTTAGCCTTCATACATAACTTGTTAACCAAAAGATTTTTTTGTGTGTGTGTGATGTATTTACCACTTCCCAACATACAAAGAAACTCTCAAAGTACCATCCAGGACAAACACAGCTACATAAACTCTGCCCACATATGATACATTTAGATGAAATTTTCTCAAGTTGCTCTGCCCCCAGAATTCATTCTCTTGCTGCCGTCTGGTGATGAGGCTCTTAGAACTAAGCCATGTTGACCATTGGACAACAAGTACACAACTTCTCATACTTTCTCATACTTAAAATGGGCTCATACATAAAGCGCTTTCACTTCTGTGATTTTAGGCAAATCACTTAATCTCTATGAGCCTCAGTTTTCTCATCTTTAAAATAAGCTAACATCCCTTCCAAGCCTCTAAATCTCTGATCCTACAAAGCCTTTCCAACTTAGTGGGACTTCCTGCTCAGATAGATTCACTGTCGGGAGCTCAGAGACACCTCACTTCCTTACTGAGTCACTAGAGGATGAAAGCCTTAGATTTGGAAAAGACTTCAGAGGCCATTTAATCTATTTTTTTTATTATTTTATAGATAATAAAACTGAGGCATAAAGAGAAATGTTTTTTTTTAAGTTACACTCTTAAAATGGTAGATTATACACATAGAATGAATGAATACCAGTTTTTCTCTATGAAACCCAGTTTTCTTTTCTGTGAAAGGAATATAATATCAACAACACGAAAGAATAATAATAATAAACACTAGCACATATGACAAGCCATAGATTGAAGATTACAATCTGAACCCTCCCTCTGACTCCAAATCCGGGACTCTTTCCACTGGGCCATGCTGATTTCAATATGTCATTATTAATGTTCTAAATTCTTTCTTTGTTAATCAAGTAATCCAGTCTGATGTTGTGAAGATATCATCAATTGAATGTCAAGTTTCAGGGTATCTTTAAATATGCCTCAGATCTCACAGATAATTGTCTTGACTCTCATGCCAACCAAGGAGAATCAGAGTAATATTTTTTAAGCTTTTTTTTTTTTTTTTTTTTTTGAGGCTGGGGTTAAGTGACTTGCCCAGGGTCATACAGCTAGGAAGTGTTAAATGTCTGAAGCCAGATTTGAACTCAGGTCCTCCTGACTTCAGGGCTGGTGCTCTATCCACTGTACCATCTAGGTGCCCCTAGAGTAACATTTTTTAAGTCATAATCTAGTCAGTTTCTTTAAGGACTCATATTTATAGCTCTAGGCTCAGCTAAAATGAAAGAGATAAGAAAAGAAGAAAATATTATTCCTGTCTTCAGAGAGCTTACATTTATTAATAATTATGATCATGGAGATAATAATAATAATAACAGTTTACACATGAGACAAGTATTTAATTTATCTGAGCCTCAGTTTCTTTATCTGAAAAGAGAGTCAGACTAGATGGCTTAGGTCCATTCCAGTTCTATCTAGTTTCAGATCTCTCATTTTATGAGAGATTCATTCATCCCTTTCTTTTCTGGCTTCATGCCTATTCATGTCCCTCTTTCTTTTTTTTTTTTTTCTTTTTCTTTTAATCATGTCCCTCTTTCAAACTCTAACTTAAGTGTTACCACCTCTATGGAGTCTTCTACTATTACTCCTAACTCCTCCCCCCCTCCAAAAAAGGAAGAAATACTTCAAATTACCCTTAAAGATAGAACTAGCAATTCTAGATCTTGAGTGCACACAACATGCTTAGAGTGCTCATTTTTAACCTTAGATTCAAATGCACTTGAAATCAGAAGGTCTGAGTTCAAATTCTGTTGCTAAGATTTACTGGACATCACTGAACATTACTGGAATCTAAATATAGGCCCTCTGACTTCCAATCCAGTGACTTCCCATCCATTGTATTTCCCAATACACTACAATATTTAAAGCTGGAAGAATTTTTTTAAATAAGTTTTTTATTTTCAAAATATATGCAAAGATAGTTTTCAACATTCACCTTAGCAAAATCTTATGTTCCAAATTTTTCTCCCTCCCATCCCCCCAATCCCTTCCCCTAGACAGCAAGCAATCCAATATGTGGAAGGAATTTTAGAGATCATCCTCATTCTACTTTCCCATTTGACAAATACAGAAACTGAGGACCAGGGAAGTTAAAGTGAGCTGCCTAAAATCAAATTCTGCACTAGGAAGGTTATTTGGCCAGATGCTCTGCCTAATGAGGGATGGGTTAATTCACTCTCTGCCCAAAGTGCTGAATGTAGGAATAAGACCAAAGCATTCAGCTGAAACTGCTGGGCCAAAGCCGGGACCAAGGCCAGGCCACTTTATCAGCCAAACACAAACGTGATCCTGGAAATTCCTCAAAGCAAAGACCTCTCACAAAAGCAACATAAACAGACTTGAGACAGAACACAACTAGACAGACCCCACAGACTCAGAACCTTAGATTCCATTAGGGCCAGTCGAGCTGGCTCCAGGAGGAGAGAATTAACCTGGCCGACAGCCATACAGAAATCTGCTTGTTTCCATTCATTGATTCATTCATTCACTCAACAGTCATTGAATGAAGGTAGAGGCAGCCCAGAACTCATGGAAGGAACACTAGGACTTTAGTTTGAATGCTAACTCTTCCTTACTGACTGGATCAGGCAAGTCCATTCTCCTTTCAGACCTCAGAGGTTGATCTCGAAAGGTCTAACTTTCTAACCCAACTATGCATTCTATATTCTAAGGGACATTTCAGTTCTAGCATTTTTTTTTCAAGAGCTCTCCCAGGTTTGACAGTATGAGTGAGGGAAAAAGAAGAAGGGACTTGAACTCTAGGTCTTTGGGAAGAATAGCATGGAAAGCAAAAAGGCCTTCTGGGTGCTCTGGGGTGTTTTCTGTAAGGGAAAGGCCTTTTGCTAGCAAAAAGGAGAGTTTTATCTGGGGAGAAAAATGAGAGTGGGTAGGAAAGAGACATCTATGCTGTGCTGTTGTTTCTTTTTTTCCCCTAAAGAGAGAAAAGGTCCATATTCTGCGTGGGAGAGCTCTTGATTTTGTAATATGTACACTTGGGGATTCACAGTGTCCAGATTGTACTAGATTTGGTTATTTGCATTTCTAAGAGAGAGGAAAAAGATGAGACTGTACATGTTTGTGGGACAACATAAGAGATTAGAAAAGAGAGGGTCTGAATTGTCATTAGAGAAGACAGTATGGAGGCAACAGAAGAGTAGAATATAGGGCATTATGGGAAATTAGTTGGAGAAGCATTGGGCTGTGGGGGAGTAAGAGAAAGGGAGGGTCTCAATAAGGGTATATATGTGGATTTGACATAAGAAGCTATGTCTTGAAAAGCTCAGGCTGGCTCAGACTAAACATCTCCTAGGGACAAAGCCCCCTGTTAAAGGGGAAGGAACTCAGTGTTTTGTGGCTGAATAAATTCCACAAGGTTGGTTGCTCTCCTGGGTGTCTCCACCAGCAGACTATGCAGCTCCTTCATCCTTAAAGGGCCACTTCTTGCAGGAAGCTTTCCCTGACCAACCCATTCCAAGATCCCTCTCCTCTGGGCTTTCTATAATGCTAAGTCTCCATCAGTCTGGTTCCTAATTTAAATGGCATTTATTGTTTTCTTCATCTTTTCTGCATGCCTTAATTCTTCCATAGACTCTGAGTTTCTTTGGGTAACAACTGTATCTCCTCCTCCCACTCCCCAATGGGGATAAGCACTTGCCTGGACACCAAAGATGCACAAACTGCATTCCCTGCTGATGTGCTCTTTTCTCTTTGCCTGGCTCCTCTTTAGTGTAATTTCTTCTGAGTGTGTTCCAGGGGTGTATGAGAACAAATCAGGGAGACGCATGTGGAATAAACCTGTCCCTGGCTCTTACGGATTAAGGATACTGGGTATAATGGGATGGGATGAGGAAAGAGGGTAGGAAGGACTGTCCCCACATTTCTGTAAAGGCCCCCTGGTCCCCTAATCTGTCTAGGGCCGTTCCTGCTAGAGATCTGCCTTCAAAGCTAGGTAAGAAGTGAACATCCAGAAGAGGGATGGAAAAGTACACTGAATAAGGGATGGGGGAGCCTAGAGAGGGAATTAAAAATAGTAGGCAGGGACCTGAGGAATGAGGCTTAAAGGATGGGAGTTTAGAGAACTGCGAGTCCGATGAGAAGTGAGGGACGTTGGGTAATAGAAAGTGTAAGAAAGGTAAGTGACATCTGGATAAGGGTCATTATAGGATAGAGGCTCGTTGGTGAAACAAGCATTAAGAGGTGAGAAAGAGGCGGTGATGTTGAAGTCCAGATAAAAGAGACTGTAGGGGTCCAAGGGCTGGTAAAGGTCGGGGGCTGGGAGGAGTGTTAAGGTTGGGGAATGTGTGGTGTAAGGGTAACGAGGGATGGGAGTGTGCTGCAGGGTGGAGGGGGATCAGGTGAGGCTTGGGGGCTGAGTTCTGTGTGGAATTTAGGGAGGGATATGACAGAGGACGCAGGTGAGGGCTGGGGGATGGATTTGCTGATGGACAGAAAGGAAAGATGCCATACCCAGTACACTCATTTTGGTTTTGCCCACAGGTGGAAGAAGAACTGGTGATCCTGCAGAAGAAGCTAAAGGGAACCGAGGATGAGCTGGACAAGTACTCTGAAGACCTTAAGGACGCTCAGGAGAAGCTAGAGCTGACGGACAAGAAGGCGACCGATGTATGTGCTACCAGGCGGCCCCCGTTCCCCGACCCCTCCCCCAGGCTCTTGCTGTCCAGGGTTGCCCCCTGGCGGATGAGGAACCGAAGTCACCTCGCTGTGGCCAGCTTTCGGCCCCACGGTGAGGGGCGGCGTGATCACATCCCTCTAGTCCAGGGGGAGCCGGACTGGATCAGCCCGGCTGGAGCAGGCCGGAGACCTCGGCGCCCCTCACCTCGGCCCACCTCGCCCCGCCCCCTCTCACTGGGGCCACCCCGCTTCCCTCCGCCCAAGGGCGGGCTCCGAGGCCGGGGGAGGAGCCCCGCTGCAATCTTTCTCCTAATAAGTCCCGAAAAGGGGCATTTTCCAAGCAGCTGCGGCCAGCGGTGCAGACGTCACCGACCCTCCCCCAGCTGTGCTGACGTCACCGCCCCCAGCCGCGGTGACCTCATCCATCCCCCCCCACCGTAAAGCCGCCCGGCAGCATTAGGGGTGGGAAGGAGGCGGGGGCTCCGGGACCAGGGCGGCGGCTCCTTTCCCTAGTGCAGACCAGCGGCGCCAGTCCCGCCAGCCCCAACGCTCCCAGGCCGTCCTGCCCCGTGCCCCGAGCCCCCTAGTCCCCATGGCCGGCCTCAACTCTCTGGAGGCGGTGAAAAGGAAAATCCAGGCGCTGCAGCAGCAGGCGGATGAGGCGGAGGACCGAGCCCAGAGCCTGCAGCGGGAGCTGGACGGCGAGCGAGAGCAGCGGGAGAAAGTGAGACCCCCCCAGCCCCTGTTCCTACCCCATCCCTCCACCCTCTCCCTCTGCTCTTGCCCTTGCCCCAACCCCAGCTTTCGTCTCTCCCCGAGGCCCTCCGCTCTGCCCGTCCTCCTTTCTTTCCCTTCTCTCCTCCATTCTTTCTCTGCTCCTCCTTCCCTTCCTGTTTCAGACCCTCCTTCCTGACTGCCTTTCTACTCATTCCGCTCTCCCTCCATCTCTTTGATCTCTTTGCTAACTCAGCTCTCCTCTCCTTCCATCCTTCTCTGCTCTCTTCTCTCTCCATCTCTGTTTTCTCTCCATTTCTCCTGCTTTTCTTCCCTCCATTCTCTCTCTGTCTTCCCTCCATCTGCTTTGCGCTCTCTCCATTTCTCTGCTCTCCTCTTTAATTCTCTCTGCCCTCCCTCCGTCTCCCTTTGCGCTCTCTCCATTTCTCTCCGCTCTTTCATTCTCTCTCCGCCCTCCATCTCTTTGCGCGCTCTATTTCTCAGTTTTTCTCTCCTTCGTCCTTTCTCTCCAACTTCTTTTTGCACTCTCCATTCCTCAGCTTTTCTCCCCTTCATTTCTCTTTCTACCCTCCTCAATCTCCCTTTCTCTCCATCTCTCTGCTCTCTTCCCCTTCATTCTCTCCTTGCTCTCCATCTCTTTTTTGCTCTCCCTCCATGTCTCTTCTCTCGCCTTTCTCTTTCTCCAGGACCCCCCTTTCCTCCCACTAACTCTTTTCCCTCCCCCTTTCCATTTTCCTGTCCTGTACAGTCTATTCCCGTCCTCCCTCCCCCCTTCCTCCTCTCTCTTCCCCTCTCTGACTCTCCCTCCCTCTTCCTGTCTCCCTCTCTTTCCTTTCACTCCCCTTATCCCAATTGCCTCCCCCCACTTCTCCCCGCCCTTCCCGTTCCCGCTCTCTCCTCCCGCTCTGTCTCTCTCTGTCTCTCTCTCTCCCTTTCTCCTCTCCCGCTCCCTCTGAAGGCTGGAGGTGGTTCCTGCCGGGAGGTAGCCCGCCTGCCCTCCAGGATTGTGTATCTCAGGAGCCCCGTCTGCCGTCTGCCTGGCTCCTTCTCCAGCTCTGTTTCCGTCTCTCTTTGGCCTTCCTTCTGCCTCTGTCCAGGACCCACAGTCGGTCACCTCAACATCCAACAGGAGTTTTAACCACTGATTTGTGAGGTCACTCATCCCAATGACCCCTTGAGCACATTCCTCCCATTTACCTCGCCCCACTTAAATAGACCATCCCTGAGCTGGGAAATGTGCAGAACTAATAATCCCAGATTTGGGGAAGAGGGGAGAACTCTCACTAGAAAGTAAAAGTTAACTGCCTTGAGTACAGAGAATGTAGGGCCAAGGTAGGAGGGGATAAACAAGAGAAGTAGGGCTTGACCAAGTGAGGGAGAATAGGGCCAAGGGAAAATGGAAGGGACAAAAGAGACTTGGGGTTTGATCAGGTGAGGAGGGGGAAGAGCTTGGGGGTTGGGGAATGGAGAGGGCCTAGGAAGAGGAAAGCACAAAGAGAAGTAGGCCTTGAACAAGTGAGGTGGAATAGGGGTAAAGGGGGAGGGGAGAGATAAGGAGAAGTTGGGCTTGTTCTGGTGAGGTAAGAAAGGGCCTAGGGGAGAGGAAAAGGACAAAGAGAAGTAAGACTTAAACAAGTGAGGGGGAATAGGGGGAAGGGAGGAACAAGGAGAAGTAGGGCTTGACCAGGTGAGGGGGAAAAGGGCCTAGGGTGAAGGGATAGACAAAGAGAAGTAGGGTGTCTTCTCTAGGACCCCTGGATCCCAGATAGAAGGGTATGGGGGGGCCAACAGACTGGACTGGGAAAAATTACGGATTTGCAAGTCAAAAGATTTGTGTTGGAAGTCCCAGCTCTGACATTTTCTGATGTCTGAGTGTGGCAAATCACTTCAACTTTTTACACCTGTCTCTTTAGTAAATGTATGTGCAAGGTTGTTATGGCAAACTTGAGATAGATGAATTAGTACGGCAATCTAAGGGGGAAAGCCACAGGGACCTAAGTGCCTTCTGATCTATCTCCCTTTGTCTCCCTATCTGCCTGGAAAAACCCTTATCCAACTCTGGGCCCTCCTTCCTCCCCACTACCACTCCACCCCCAACACACACAGGAGGTGAGACACCACCTGGGAAAAATCCAGGTGTCACCACCGGATGCAGAGCAGTTGACTCAAAGGCTGTCATTCTTCCCTCTGACTCAGAACTAGCCTGGGTGTGTCCCAAAGCACTGATCTCCCCACAGAGGGGACACCCGCCTAGTTTTACCTGATTGGTTTCAGATTCATGTTGTGTAGAGGGGAGACATCAGTCTACCCCATGCATATGGGAAAACCTAACAGTCCCAAAGTATCTTTTCATTTCAGACATAACTGGACTAGAAATAGGGGGTAAACACTTAAGGCTTTGCACATATGCACTATAGTCGAGCTGGAAGGCATGCAAGATCACCTGAAAATCTTGGGCTAATGAGGACACTGAGGTCTAAGGATATTAAATGACTTTCCCAATGTCACATAGAAAGTATAGTTAGAAACTAGAGGCCATCTAGTCTAACTTATTGGTTTTATGAATCAGGAAAATAAACTTTTTACAGATTAGGTTGAGTGACTTGTCTGGAATCTCATATGCTAAGCAAATGGCTAAAACAAGTCTCCATTTCAGATCCTTGGACTCCAAATCCAGGGCTCTTTTCACTGTGTTCACCTAGATTACTTTTATCGCTGTCCCCTGGATAATGGTGCTGTTTATCTTCCTAGCCCCTCCAGTATTTCCCTGTTGATCTCTCTTGGGGGCTTTTTTTCTGACCCACCAGTCTTTTTTCCCCCATTCCTTTTTGTTCTTCCCTGCTACCTTCTATCTGCAACTATCTTCCACACTGTAGGAGCAGTTGCCAGAAGTTCCCTAATCTCTCAAGGAAGAATCGCTATAGATTTCTGACACACACTTCCCAGGTTTTGGCAGGGCATTAAGTTAGGACTGAAGACCTCAATTCTATCCCTGGCTGTGCCACTAACAGGCTATGTCACTTCTTGCAAGTCAATTTTCCTTTTTTTCAGTTCCTTCTCTATAAACAGAGTGTCTTGGAGTAGATAATCTCTGAAGTCCTTTCCAACATTAATATTCCCAGCCAAATGTATATGTAATGCTCTTCCCACCAAATTGGACAAGGATCTGGATCTGGATTCTTTTCTGTTCTTTTTCTAATCATGTGGCCTTGGGAAAATAATTTAGCCACCAAAGACCTAAATATCTTCCTTTACAAAATAAGATGTTTGTAGAAATGGTCCTTTCCCACTCTAAATCTGTGATTGTAGGATTCTAATCATGCTTTTATCTTTGACCTTCTTTGATACATAAGGACTCCTTTAGTCTTGATATTCTGATTCTTACTTCCTGGCTCTTTTTCAAAGGAAACCCCCCCCCCCAATTCCATCTGGAAAGTAGAGGTCCTCTTAGCCTTATTTTCAAATTAGGCTTTTGAAAACCATGGTATTTGGGGAATTTCATTCAACAATCATTTGTTCAGGACAGTGTCCAAGAAGGCTACAAAGATGAAAAGGGAATTGTCTATGTTCTCTGGAGTTAATTATCTAACAAGGTACTTGATACTGACACAAATAACTTTCATACAAATTAAAAAATGGCTAAACCCATAAGAATTTAGCACAGTGCCTAGCCCAGAAAAGGCACTTTAGAAATGCTTGTAGATTAATTGATAGGAGAGAATCCAAAATGCAACCTGGGAGATTCAAGAAGGGAGGAAATCCTTTCTACTAGGGGTAATCAAAGAAGACTTCATGAAGAAAGGAATGTGTATACTGGCCTTGAAGGTACAGAAAATTTTCAGAAAGGATAAAATAAGCCAGACAATTTATTCCAGACATAAGGGACCACATGTGTGACTGAACTTAGTGGAGAAGAGTAATGTGAGCTGAGACTGGAAAGGCAGATGGGAGTCAGCATACAGATGCCACTGCAGCTTAGCTGCCAGGGAAGGTGTTAATTGCATTATTAACTCTTAGCAAGCCCAAAGAAAATAAAAGGGGACAAATTTGAATGCCTTTTCTAGATTGGTGAGATAGCAGAAACACAAGGCTGGGAGGGAGGAGGCTTAGCATTGAGGTCCAGGGTCAATTTTTTTTCACCTCAGATTCATCATTTCCACAAATATTTGCACAAGTACATGTAGGTATTAGACTGAATCCAAGAGAAGTAGCATAATGTAGTAGAAAGAATACTAAACTTTGGGTTTTAGAACCTGTGTTCAAAATCCTGAATCTACTACAAAATTCTGAATATACTGAATCACTACCTGTGAGATTTTCTAGCCCTGAGTATCTTGTGCAAAATGGGAGAGAGGCGTAGGGTGAGATTACCTCTAAAGCTGTTCCATCCAATGACTTTTCATCTTATGTCACTCTTTATCTCTTAAATCCTTCAATCTAAGACCGCTCAGCTAAAAAAAATGGATAAAAATACAAAATTTAAAAAAAAAAAGAATTACTGTTAGGCAACTTCAGTTTTCCTGTTTTGGTCTTAGTTAAAGTTTGGTCTTAGTTAAAGCATTCAACTGTTAAGCACCCCTCTTTATGTTGCCCTGGGGACATTTAGAAACATGTTTTTAGTCTGAAAACGGTAGCAGAGTTGGACTTTTCCCACCACATTCAACCATCTTAAATCTCCTGAGTCCTGTTTCCTCTGTGATCTCATAGCAAGTCATTCCTTCATTCAGAAAGATGACTTTTGCCGAAAATGGCCTTCTGCTTAAAAGCCAAAAGACAGGGATGGGAGGAAGGTTCAGTTGGAAGGAAGGATATTTTTGGAAAGTTGATGACTTTTGAAAACTTCATGCAAAAGCAGCCCACAGTGGGGAGGAGATAAAGATTGGAGGTTTCTGGGAAAATACAGCTGAACCCCAAGCAGGGAAAAAAAAAAAAATCCACTCTGGCATCCACTAGAAAAGTGGAGAGTCAAACATTCTGCAGACACTGCATCCAGACAGCTGGTTTCATTTAGATTTTTGTGTGATTAGCCGACATCTTCCTGTTACTTTACCACTTGGATTTAGTGAGCCTCTTTTACCATATAAGGAAAATCCTCTGTAGAATGTGGAAGGCTTTGATTGCAGGAAGAGGTGGAGTCCAAGAAATTACTAGCAGTGAGTGACTAAAAGTGATTGGGGGGGAATTTTTAAGTCTACATTTCTGAGAGACCATTGCTGGCTTGTTGAAAAGAGTTCAATTGTAGAATTTTCTTTACTAGCAAGACTTTGTCTTTTAAGTCTTGATTATTTCTAAGAAAGAAAGGAGGAGAGAGAGCTCTGCCTCAACTACCCCCTAAGAAGACAAGAGTTTGATGGTCCATAATTTAATAGAGCAGAAGCAGTTCCTTAAAATAGCTGTTTAGTCATTTTAGTGAAATCTTTCCCCAGATCAGTAATTGGTGGGAATTGAATATCAGAAAAGACTATCAAAACATCATCTTTCTCCCTGCTAATTCTGAGTTATGTCTGGCAACAGTCATCACCTACCTTGTTTATTTCTCAGGGATTCAGTTTTCCCTCTATTGAACAGCCACATCCCATGATTAAAAAATGTTTCTTGATAGCCACTGCTTACACACAAACACACCCAATTTTTTCCCTCAATAGTCTATTCCTATACCTCCAGATTTTGCTTTTTGAAATAGTTTCTTTTCTTTCCGTGGATTTCCATGCCCCTCCCTAACTTGGAGCTACATTGTAATAAATACCTACCTTTTCTTCTATTCAAGGCACAGTAAAGGGCTAGACTCCAAGTTGGGAAAGTTTGGATTTAAGCCCCATTTAAGACACTTATTACCTGTTTTGACTCTGGAGAAATCACTTAATTTTTCTCAGCCTCAAATTCCTCATTTACAAAATAGAATTATCACTATAAGATTATTGTGAGAATCAAATGAGATAATGCATATAAGGCCATTAATTCATTACCAGTAAATGGACAGTTAGGGTAATCCCCATTGGCCTCAATCCATCCCTAAACCCCTGGGCCCGGAAAATATAGTAGTTGGGAGACCAGGATTCTAGGTCTGGCTTTGTTGCTAGGTGATGATCTCCATGAGTTGCTGAGACCAAAAAAAAAAATTATCTCCCAGGAGCCAACCTTCTGGTGAATCCTGCCACCTTTACCTTGGTTGGTCCAGTTTTTCAGTGCAATCTATATTGGAAGCAGTGTCTTCAGGAGCTCAGGGTCATTTTAGTGCAACAAGGAAGATTTAAAAGAAGACTTTTGTGAAAGAACTGGGACTAAATATATATAGTTGACTGATTAAAGTCTATACTAATAAGACACATGGTTCTAAATTAGCTACTTTTGGGTTCTGTGCCTCAATTTCTCTGTTGTTAAAATAAGGAGGCTAATACTTGCACTAACTGACCAGAAGTTCAGATTTCTAGTTCTAATATTCTCTATTCGAAGGTATCTTCCATATCTGAGAATTTCATAATCCCTTTTAGGTCAAACACCATCTGTGCTAAGGTCTTGTGCAAATAGTGTATAGTGGACAGATCACTAGCCTGAATCAGCAGCCTGGAGTTCATGTCGTGGCCCTCCCACTTAGTATCTATGTCATTTGGAGAATGTCAGTTTCTCTTTCCAGACCTTAGCTTCCTCTTCCACAAAATTGGGGGGCAGGTGGGGAGAGACCATGATACTTGCACTGTTACATTCCTTACATCTTTGGTAGCTGTGTGACCCTGGGTAAATCATTTAACCTTTTGCCTCAGTTTCCTCATCTGTAAAATGAGCTGAAGTAGGAAATGGCAAACCATTCTAGGATCTCTGCCAAGAAAACCCTCAGTGGGGTCAGAGTCAGACACAACTGAATCACAATACATCTCAGCATCATTTTGGTGGCTGAATGATTTGCTAGAGAGAAAACACTCTTAAAAAGCCTAAAGGCCTACACAACTTTGAAACATCTTGGCATAGAGGTGGCCCTGGCTCCTCCAAGCCAATGCCAGTTAAGGACAAACTCTGCTGGTTCTTGCCAAGTTTCAAGTACAGACCCAGCAACAATTTGTACTTCACTGGCTCATAACCAGAAGACTAGCCATCAGGCAAGCCAAAAAGTCTGGAATGGGCTTCCATGGAGCCAGTGTCCACATTATCTTCTATTAGCCTCCCCTTTTCCTTTCCCCTTTCTCCTCCTACTTCCCTATAGGGTGGGACAAGTTTCTGTTTCAAACTAAATATGTATGATATTCCCTCTTTGAGCTAAATCTGATGAGATTAAAGTTTAAGCAATAATCATTCCACAATTGAATGCACAATCCTATTGAGATCTAGATCACAGATCTAAAGCTGGGAAGTACCCAGAAGTCCTGAATTTTGTAAGTGAGAAAACTGAGTTATTGGAGGAGACCTCAGAGATAGTGACATAAACAGGATTTGAATCTAGATCTGACACCTAATCTTATCATCTTTCCTGCCTTTGCTGCTCCTAATCCAAAGGGAAGGGAAAAGAAAAGGGTGCTTATATTTTATCATTTCTGATCACATTTTGGTCTTTCCTAATTCCTATCCCTAGGATATTAATTAATGCTCTTCTCTCCCCTTCCCCACTAGAATTACTCTGAGTAATGAAGGCAAGACCTATTTTGTTCTGGTCTTTGTATGAGTCCCTAATATAGTGCTTGGCTGCATGGGTGCTTTAATAAATGCTTACTATATATGATTGAATTGAAGACAAATTGAAATGAAGAAGGAAAGGGGTTTAAAAAAAAGTTTTGTTTACTTTATACATAAGCACAAGGAATCTCTGGTCTTCTAAGTAGACAGCAGCCAAGTAAGCACCCTCATCTAAGGTTCTGCACAGATGCATTTGGTCTGGGCTAGGGGGCCTGCTCCTAGAATGCCTGTGCTCTCGAGGAACCTTACAGCCAGCCCTGACAGTTGCTGACTTTTGGTTTTCAGGGAAGTCTCTGTAAGATCTTAAGCTCATACTGTGCAGTTCCCTTGTGAGTTCCCAGCGATAACAGCTGGTCTTTAAAATAGAGCACAAAGCTTTCTTGTTCATTCCTTCACACCTGGTGACTCCCTTCTACATCATTGGAAGAAAATATTTGTTTGCTCTAGGATCATGAGATAATATATATAAAGTACTTTGCAAGCCTTAAAATACAGCATCATTATAAGCTTATTATCATTATAGACAGGAAGGGCAGAGGTTGATCCCACTATTTCCTCCTTGCCCCACTCTTGAGCACCTATTCATCTCCCAGTAGGCAACCCCCTTTAGAGAGTCAGGTCAGCAGGAACAGAAACAGACTTGCTGAAAGGAATATCTCAGAAATGGTTGCTAAAACTGGATCCCAGTCTATGGATAGTGGTTTTGTTTTGATTTTTTTTTTTTTTTAATCCAACTGTCCATGTCCACTGTATAGGCTGAAGGAGATGTGGCAGCCCTGAATCGACGGATCCAGCTAGTTGAGGAAGAGCTGGACCGGGCCCAAGAACGTCTGGCTACAGCCCTGCAGAAACTGGAGGAGGCAGAAAAGGCAGCTGATGAGAGTGAAAGGTAGGGCTTCCTCAGCCTGGGACAAGAAAGAAGCCCAGGGTTGGGGTGGGGCTCCCCACAAAGGGAAGGAGGAGAAGAAAGGGAATGAAAGGCATGCTGCTGTTTAGTTGGCTCCATAGTTGTAAACTGTAGCCAATGTTCACTGGAAAAAATTCTGCCAAAAATTAAGTATAAAAAAATCTCTACTGTTCTGCAACATCCACTTTTCTTCTTGGAACTCTTATAGCTTGTAATCTTGTATATAATGTAATTGTAGAAGGAGAAAAGGTGCAGTTTTAGAATATATGAAATCAGCCATAGAAATGAAATTGAAAGGGATTTCGCAGGTCATCTTGACTACTTCCTGCCACAAATCATAAATTGTCCCTACCCTATCCCCCCACAAAGAGGAACTTTTGGGGGGAATTTATTACTTCCTAAGATAACTTACTCCATTTTAAAGCAGGTCTGATTGTTTGGAAGTTCTTCCTTAAAATTAATGAATCTCAAAGGCCATCTGGCCTTATCCCTTTTCTGACCTATGAATCATAACAGCATAACCCCCTGGCAAAGTAGCTACCCAGCCTCCAGTGGTAGGGAATTGCCTCTTCTTTACTTAGTGGCATCTGGAGTCCCCATTAACTTTAGATCTATGATCCTGAGGAAAGCCACTCTGTTGTTGGATAGCTCTCATTGATGGAAGTTTTTCCTTATATTTGGCCAAAAATTTCCCAGCAAATAGATGTCATTACAAAATCTGGAAGGGACTTTAAAGATCATTCAGTTGAGTCCTCTCATTTTACAGAGGAGTTAAATGACTTGCCTAAGGCCACACAGTAAGTGCTAACAGCAGGATTTGAACCCGTTCCCAAATAACTCCAAATTCAGGGTTATAATCTCTGCCTATTCTGTCAGGCATCTATCTATTCCATCATCCTCCCTTCTCATTTTACAGGTGAGAAAATTGAGGTCCAGAAAAATAGTGTTTCTATGATGTTCCCATACCTAGAAAATGTCACACTCGAACCTGGGTCTGATGATTCCAAGTCCAGTATTCTTTCAATCATTCCATGCTTTTGGGTCCTATTTCTGCCCACCAAAGCCAAGCAAAATGAGCCTAATTCTTCCTTTAATTGGAGGGAAAAAAGCCATATACAAATGATTATGAATAGCCCTTTGGCAATTTATGACAGTCATTTGGAGAAGACATGTGCTAATTCCCATTAATAATTTCTCATTTGATAAAGTCTAAGCAGCTCCTGTTTCCTTCCAATGCTGGGCAGCCATTTCCATTCAGCAGCTCCCCTGTGGAGTTGGCAGGGAGTTGAGGGGCTGAGCCTGAATTGTGTTGTGTGACTCTCTTAAGGAAAAACCTTTGTCATGTTAAATGGGTTCCTTATGTAATGACAATGTCAGCCATGCTACCTCAGCCTTGTAGAGAGAGGATGGCTCAGGTCTGAAATCCAGAAACAAAAACTTTCACATCTGATTTCTCTGCTGTGACAAAAAGAATCCCAATCTGACATTACACATTGGATCTCTCCCTGGGTGGGATCCCAGAGAAACCAAGGACCCATGCCAGGAATGGACATCCATGCCATTGTTCTTCAAAGACTGAATTCTTAAGAGAATTCTTAAAAATTTCTATTTTATGACTGAGGGAACTGAGGTCCAGAGAGGTATCAGATGGAATCACCCCAAGGGTTCTGATTCCTAATCCAAAGCTCTTTCTACAACAATACAGCTCCTCCCATTGAAGGATATGGGGGAAATGTCTCTCACACTTAGGTACCCAGTATACTTAGTCTAATAAGTAAGATTCTCGAAAGGTAGACTTAGATCTTGGATCCAGAAGACCTGGGTCCCTATGGTTGTGCTTCTACAAATGTCAGTTTCCTCATCTGTAACATCAGAATAATATTTGGATAACTTGATCCAGGAATGATTTTTCCAGCCAATAGTAAGTAGCTAGATGGCATGGTAGAGTGCCAGGCCTAGAGACTATTAGACCAGAATTTAAATATCTTAGCTGTGTGACCCTAGACAAATCATTTAACCCATTTGCCTCAGTTTCCTCAACTGTGAAAGGGGATGATAGTAATAGCAATAGGTTGTTATGAGGGGAAAAAAAGAGACATTTATAAAACACAGCACAGTGGCATGTAGTAGATGCTTAATAAATGCTATCTCTTTCCTTCCCACAAATGGGTATCCTGATTAATTTGTGTCATAAAAGAGACTGAAGTTTTTCTATTGCTCTAAAAAGCCTATCTTCTAGAAAAATTTGAACCCATCAATCTACTAAAAATCTTAACCAGGAATTCAACTTCTTGATACTCTGATATTAGAGAAATAATATGGCATAACATGTGGGGTATCAGATACTGGGATCAAATCCCACCTTCACTGATTTCTAACAAATGAAAGTAGGCAAATTATTTAACACCACTAATCCTTAGTCTCCACATCAGTAAAATGGAGACATCAATACTTTTAGGACATCCTTTATAGATTTACTATAAAGTTTATATGATGAAATGTATGTGAAGCAATTTGAAAATTTTAAAAGAGCTATGTGTCAGCTATTAAATTTATAGTAATAATATGGCTAATGCAGTGGTGGACAATAGTTTTTTTTAAAAGTATAATGCCACACAAGCATGATGTTCTATTTTTTTATTTGATTTTTATTAGCCCAGAGTGTAGCCTGATTTTTTTTCCCCCCAAGGCTGTGGGCTCATAGCTGAAAGGTAATTTTGCATATGGCCCTAAAGCAATATAGGAGAAGAGAAAGGCCCCTTCAGTTGATAGAAGAGAGTAGACTTGTAATCCAAATGCTACTGCTGACTTCCTGTGTGATAATAAACTGGCCACTTCCTCCTCTGCCCTCTGTTTCCTCAAATGTTTTGTTGGAAGACCAGGGCTGGAAAAGTACATACAGCTGGTAGTATTAGCAGTGAAGGATCATAAAACTTTTGCTGGGTTTTCTACATGGGCCAGTTGAAAGGACACTAATTCTGGAATGAGTAGACTTGGGTTCAAATCTTGTCTCTGACTGACATTACCTCCACGATTTTAGGTAAGTCAGTTAATCTCTCTTAGCCTCAGGTTTTTCTCATTTGCAATATGAAGAACAAGATGGATTCCATTACTTGGTCTCCTCTTGTTATTAAATCTTAAATTCTGGAATTAATGATTTCTAAGGCTCTCCTGACTCTTAACATTCTATGGTCACAGGTTTCCTTCTGGCTTCCATGTCTAAAGTGGTGAGCTGGGAATAAGGAAAGCTTGCATTCAGACTCTGCTTCCAATACTTAACTGGCCATATGTCCATGGGGCAGTCATTTACTTCATCTCATCCTCAACTATAAGACATGGAAGTTGTACTAGATATTGGTGGAACCCTAATGAACAAATCTATGATCCCGTATTGTCAGATCCCTTCTGCTCAAAAACTGAGTCATGAGGTCACTTCCAGCTCTTATGTTCTGCTCTCCCAACAATACATTCCAAGGTTCCTTCCAACTCAAACATTCTGATTTAAGGATTCTCCCAGCTCTGACATCCTGGATTCTAAGGGCCCTCCCAGCCCAGACATCCCAGGTTCTAAGGGTTCTCCCACCTCTTATACTTGAATTTTAAAGGCCCTGCTATTTGTACTCTACCGTATTAAAACTGAGTTCTGAGTTAGTGCATTTCTGGGCCTGGGCTATTGTTTGAAATGATCGTGTAATGAAAAGGCCTGGACAAAAAGGAGTCTCTGTTGGCTCTCTGCAGAGGAATGAAGGTGATTGAGAACCGGGCAATGAAGGATGAAGAGAAAATGGAAATTCAGGAGATGCAATTGAAGGAAGCCAAGCATATCGCAGAGGAAGCTGATCGCAAATACGAGGAGGTAAGGCTTAGGGGCCAGTGTCACAGGAAATGGGGGAAATGAAACTGTTGATAGAAAGAACCTGAAGGGTCCTTCCTAAAGGAAGTTCTTGGTGAGCTGAATCAGCCCCTTATGTTTTCATGTTTGTTTGTCCAAAGATAGTTATTTGGATACAAGCCATTTCCACAAGAGGCTTAAGCAGCTGGCAGCTAGGGGAGTGCTGGAGTAAAGCCACTAGAGTGGCCATTTGGTTCTGGTATTTAGAGAACTGGGTGATTCCATTTTCCAGTTTGTAGCTAGTGATTATAGCATCTTCTAAATAAAACCTATTATGAAGGATCTGAAGGGCTTTTGTTGAGTTTCCCATGCATGATCCAGTGGAAAGAATGTTAGTTCTGAAGTCAGAGGATCTGGATTCAAATCTTGCCTCTAATACATATTAGCTTTATAACCTTCTACAGATCACTTAACTCTTGGTATCCCTCAAGAAACTCTCTAAGACTAAGTTGTAAATAAGGCCGTGATTTTAAACTGTATTTTAATGATAACTACAACAAAACTCTTGTCTTCTTAGCCACCTAAGGAAATCATGAAAATGTGTCTAGGAAAATGGGCAAATACTGGCATAGGGAAGAAAAGCCCAAACTTGGTTCTGTCTTTGCAGGTAGCCCGTAAGTTGGTCATCCTTGAGGGCGAGCTGGAGCGAGCAGAAGAGCGTGCTGAGGTGTCAGAGCTGTAAGTACCAGAGCATGTGGGCAGACACAAGGCCATGGCTGAGGTCTGGGTGCTTCTAAGCGAGCTCTTTGTCCACAAAGAACAGATCTGTTCTAGAACAGGGTCTTGAGGGGCCCACAGCCTCGATGTTCATCCACTTCTAAGCTGAGGTCACCTACCTCGTACGCAGCCCCCTCACCCCACCCTACCCCCTTACAGAAGAACCCTGTACTGCTAGGAAATGACGCAATATTAAGATTGGGATCCAGGAGGTGTGTTGTTAATTGTAGTCTACATGGCTGGCTGTGCTTATTAACCTGGCAGGATCAGCCCACGTGTTGATTCTACTGAAAGAGATTGAGAAATAAGGGATAAAGAATATAGACTAGCCCCCAAGAAAGTCTAGTTTCTTTAATGAAGAGCCAGGCAGCTCTGCCTTTCCCCTAAGACACTATCTGTGGAAAGCTGCTGATCCAGGTCCAGCTTATGAGAGGCAGCTTTTCTGTTGTTCTTGGTGTCTTTAAGGGAAGCAGGAAGCTAGATCCAGATCTAGCCAGCTCAAAAAAAAAAAAAAAAAAAAAAAAAAAAACCTCTCCCTACCTCAGATAAGAATGTGAGCTGAGTACAGGATCTTAAATAAATGGAAATCTGGTTTCATTAATTTATCTCAATTTTCTCTGCCTTCTCCAAACTATGTAATCCAGATTTCTGACCATTGTCTTTCAATGGGCTTTTTGCGTTCTTGCTTCTCACTTGAGTCCCAGTTAGTGGATGGGATTCATCAGTCCTGATTTCACAATGCCTGGGCAGCCTCTCAGCCCCACCCTTGGCAAGAGCCCAAAAATTCTTAAAAGGGGGAGGAGGAAGCCCTGCAAATACTCCTGGGTCTGCCACGCCTTTGCATGGTATGGCACAGTTTTGATAAGTGTGGAGCAAATATGTCTCAGGAAACCCAATTTTTAAAAAAGGAAAGAAAGAAAATCCTCTAGCTGAGTTGGCGGCTGGCGGCTGGTCTGTCAGGGCCTTGACCACAAGAATGTTCCCCTAGATGAGGAAGACCCTTGAATAGATATAAATAAGCATTTATAAAGTGCCTACTATGGGCCAGCTATTGAGCTAGGCACTGGAAAAAAAGACAAAAATAAGTAAGTTCCTGCCCAAAAGAGCTTGTGTTCTTTCTCTGGAGCCAGTCTCATCAGTTCTGCTTTCTCTTTGTGCAGTAAGTGTGGCGATCTGGAAGAGGAGCTGAAAAATGTCACCAACAACCTGAAATCCTTGGAGGCTGCATCTGAGAAGGTCAGGGGGTCTGCTAGCTTTCCGGTGGGGGATTATCTGAACCTTGTTTGCTCTGTGGTTAGAGAAACATTTAGGATCAAAGAATGGCCCAATGTCTTAGAAACTGTCTTGCCAGGTGAGCTTAGGTGGGACAGTAGGTATAACACTGGCCCTTGAGTCAGGAGGAGCTGCAATCAAATCCAGTCTGGGACACTTAACACTTACTAGCTGTGGGACCCTGGGCCAGTTGCTTAAACCTGACTACAAAGAAAGAGAGACAGAGAGAAAAAGAAACACACAGAGATGAGACAGAGACAGACAAAGAAAGAGGGCGGAAAGAGGAAGGAGACAAGGAAGGAAGGAAGGACAAAGTGCACCTTATCCTGAGCATACTTCTGGTTCTCCTTCTAATGGGATTTTCATCTTCTTCTCCATTCTACCCCTTACAAAGGAAGTATTCAAATCCAGAACTTCCATGGTCTGGATTTATAGTGCCATCTTCTATTGCCATCAAATAGGCAAGCTGAAAGGAAGAGAAGTTAACAGAGGGATTTTATAAGTACTTTTTTGTAAGCCTAAAAGGTCTTAGAAGAATATGGAATCCTACAGATCCCTTGAAATTCCATTTTGCTATAGATGTAACTACTCTGGGATTCCAAGCAGTCTGAAGACCTCAGAAATAGGATTTGGAGAAGGGAAGAGGATTCAATGACCCAAATACCAAAAACAGTCATTAAAGGATCATCCAAACCAGACTGTGTGTGTGTGTGTGTGTGTGTGTGTGTGTGTGTGTGTGTGTGTGCGTGTGCATGTGCATGAGAGAGTGAGACTGTGTGTATGTGTACACATACAAAAATCACTGTTGTTAGTGATATGGGGCCATGACTGCTCAACAACAGAGAGTAGAGACAGGAAGACTAGACAAAAGGCTCATGCAGTGCTTCAAGCAAATGACAATGAGAACTGTGACAGGGCAGTAACTGTGGAGACTGAGAGGAGAAGACAAATTTGAGAGCTGTTACAAAGGTGGATCGCAGAACTTGGTGACTGATTAGATAAAAGAAGTGAAGGAGAGAAATTAGAGTCAGAGATAATCCCAAGGTCACAAACATGGGAGCCAGAGGTGACTAGTGGTACCATGAGGAGAAGTGGTAAAATCAGAAGGAGAACAAGGTTAGGTTAAAAGACATTTATACGCATGTGTCATGCGTATTAAATTTATAGATGACATGAAACTGGGAGATAACAAGCACACAGAAGGAACATTGTAAAAGATCTTGATACCAGGCCAAATCTAATAAAATTAAAATGTATTTACTAGGAACCAATAAGTCAAGCTCATAAGAACAGTTTAGGGGAGATATAACTAGATAGCAGTTCGTCTGAAAAAAAAAAAAAAAGAAAAATCTGGGGGATTTAGTAGACTCCAAATTCATTATTAGCCAACAGTCAATAGGATGGCCAAGAAAGTGAACAATGTGAACAATGGGGGCTCCATTAAAAGAGGTGTCAGCTCTAGAACAAAGGAGGTGAAAGTGCTATAAGTACGGTCATTGGGTTCCTATCTGGGAGTCTCATTTTAGGAATGCCATTGCTAAGTTGGACAGAGTCCAAAGGAGGGTCACGAGAATGGGGAAGGAACCTAGGTTCCTACCACATGAGGCTTAGTTGAAGAAACTGGGGGCATTTAGCCTGGACAAGACTTGGGGTTCTTCAGGTCTTCAGGTGGAAGAGAGATTAGATTTGCTCTACTCCATCCATAATGGCAAAAGGAACCCAAGGGCGAAAATTTCAAGGAGGCAGACCTAGGCTTGATAGGAGGAAAATGTTCCTGACCATGAGTGCTATCCAGATGTGGAATGGGCCATCTTAAAAGATAGTAGACTTGCCTTAAAGGGAGCCTTGAATGGTACATTTTCAAATGAGAAGTAGAAGGGACTCATTGAATAGACTAGATGGCTCTTTAGCTCTCCAGGGGTATTTTGTGACTCAAGTAAGATGATGGATATAAAATACCTTTCAAATCTTAAAGCACTATATAAATGCCATCTACTATTATTATTATTATTGTTAGCCTGCAGTTCCCAGGCATGTAGTTTGGGGATGACTTTGTTCCTTAACTTTTCTATTGCCCTCTTGCTGAGCTTAAACAGTGCTTAAAGAGTAATGCAGGAGTAGTTGTCAATGTTTAACAACTGGGCTCTTTAAGGGGATAAAAATGTATGCTTGCACTTGTATCTGCATTATTAACACTTTAAGCCTAAAAAATCAACAAAACAAAAATCAAGATTTAAATTGTGGTGATTACTGATTTCTTTTGGTTCAGAGGCTAGTCTCTACACGGAATAAAGAAACTATCTCTTTTCTCACCATTTTAAAATCACATTAAGCTGTTCTTTTTTTTTTTTTTTTTACAGTATTCTGAAAAAGAGGATAAATATGAAGAAGAAATCAAGCTTCTGTCTGACAAACTTAAAGAGGTCAGTTTGCTCATGACAGTGACTTACTTTTTCTCCCTGTGCTGGCTTTAGTTGCAATGGTTTTTCTTTTCCCTAGGCTGAGACCCGAGCTGAGTTTGCAGAAAGAACTGTTGCAAAACTGGAAAAGAGCATTGATGACCTGGAAGGTATGACATGTCTATGTAAATATATTCCCATCCCTCTCACTAGAAGATTGGCAGGAGGTCCTCAGATAAATTGCATTTTCCTCATAAAAATCTTAATAGGCTGCCATTAAGCAGCTACCAAACTAAGGCTTCTCTGCTAGGTTATGTTCTGGTTCTGCCTATGTGATGTTGGGTGAATTTTGTCAATTCAAGAGGCATTTGTTAAATGGCTATAATATGCAAAGCACTGCCTTTCTGTGACCTCAGTTTCCCCATCTATCAAATAAGAGATGAACTAGAGCAAGGGTTCTTAACTTTCTGTCATAGACCCCTTTGGCAGTCAGTCTGCTAAAACATATGAACTCTTTTTAAATTAATAAAATAAGAATATATGACATTACAAAGAAAATTAATTACATTGAAACACAATTATCAAAAAAAATTTTTTTGACAAATTCATGGACTCCAGGTTAAGAACTCTAAGGTCTAAAAGAGATTGCAGAATTGAAAACAAATTTCTTGGAAATTTTGATTTAAATTTTTCAGTAATAATAATTTTACCTAATATTTATATAGTATGTGCCAGTACTGTACTTGTACTAAGCATATAAATACTTTATTCAAAGTTGCTTTGTATTTATATGACATGAATATACATTTATATTTGTATATGTGTGTATATACATATGAATATATATATGTATACATATATATATAGATATATCTTTTTAAAGCTCATAGTACTTGTTAATACCATTCCATTTTACAGATGAAAAAATTGGGATAGAGAATTAAGGCCTTACTTAAATATGAATAAGAGAGTCAGAATAGCTTTGCCATTATCTAAGTGACTTAGGATCTAAGTTTTCCCATCTTAAAAAAAGATGCTGGACTAGGCGATCTTCCAGGTCCAGCGTTAGCATTTACTTGTCCCCATTCACATTTACTGTGGGCTGCTTTATTCAGAGCAGGTTACAGTCTTTCAGCAGTCTACAAAGTTTTGTACTAGGTCCTAGGAAACACTGATTTTAAATAAAACATCATCTTTGCTCTTAGTGAACTCACAACCTAGTAGAGCAGTGGTGTCAAACCTAAATAGAAATGAATATTGATTTAGAAAATCATAAATTAACATTGTCCGTGTTGCATTGTATTTTTAATTTGTTCAGTATTTCCCAATTACATTTTAATCTGGTTCTGGCCACACTTTGGTTTGATACTTCTAAAATAAAGAGATGACACCAAAATAGATAATATGCAATATTATATGATTAGTGAATTGGAGAATTATATAGTAGTACTCTCTGATGTCTGAGGGTAGAAAGGAGGTCAGCTAGAGGAATAAGACATAGTCCCTGTCATTAGAGAACTTAGAATCTAAAGAAATGATAGCTGGTATGTATACTATTTGACAAGGAAGATGACCTATTCAATATATAAATATTATATATTTATATGTTATTATACAATATACACATAATATATAATAATTATATAATTATGTCTAAAAGTATATTCTATATTCAATATTATACAAAATCTAGTATACATGTAATATTTAATAATTGGATGAAATGGTGCCATTAGAAGTCAGAAATAATTGGGGAGGTGAAGTTTGTCTCCCTGAGAGATCTAAATGTTTGAATCATGTGGAACACAGATTAATGTTCCAGTGATCAAATCCTCCATTCAACGTTAAGCAGCTTAGATATTATTTCATGAGCTTTTGGTTTTTCTTTCACTTTCTCTCATTTACACGTTTTCCTCACTTTTTTTTCTCCCATTGCTCATCTGTTATCGCTTCCTTCCAACCCCTGCATTCTTTCCCTTGCATTCCTTCCCCCTGTTCGTTCTCCACCGGTCCCTGTGTTCGGCAGATGAGCTGTATGCTCAGAAACTGAAATACAAAGCGATCAGTGAGGAGCTGGACCACGCACTCAACGACATGACCTCTCTCTAAAAGGCACTTCCTCTCTGTCTCTACCATCCTGCCTCCTGTCCCACTTAGCCTGGATTTGGCCACTTCACTGTGATCAGGGTTTTCTTAGGGGGCTTCTAGGCTTTACCATCTTTACTTTGCTCACTCACACCATCCTCCAGTAACCATGTCTATAAAGGCCTATTAAAATAAAGACAAGCAGTCTGGATCTCTAAGCTTTCTTCTTTCTTTCCCATTTTCCCACTTGCTCCTTTTTGCACCATTCCCAGGGATCCTCTTTCCATGCTCACACACATAGAAATTTGACATCTTAGAGAAGGGCTATTATGATAGGGGAGCCGCTTGCCAGTGGCTGCTGGAGGTCTAACAGACCTGTAGACTGGATCTCTTCATGTGAGAGGATGATGATGATGATGATACAAGGAGACTGAGAGGCTGCTGCATTCTCTGACCTCTCTCCTCTTCTCTCTTTATTTCATTCCCAATCCACAAGGAACATCTGCAAAGGCTGCCTTGCAACTTATGGGAGTATAATTATTTTCCCCCCATAGCATGGCCAGTATGGTTATGCATTAGCTGTTATCTAAGACTATATGCTAAGGTATCTGAATCTGCATGCTAGAGAATATAAACAGCACTATAGCGGGTGTTGATCTTATGAGATGTCGTGGAGGCAAACTTTGAAACAGAGAGGAGGACTATAGTCAGAACAGGCATTTAAGTCTCTCATCAATCTCCTGGCTCAGCCCTTTGATGTGTTGGCTCATTTAATTACCCTGACTAAAAAAATCTTACCGGGTCTCTTCTCCTTTTCCTTCCCCATGGGTTGCCAAAAGAACTCTGGAAGGATCCTACTCACAAACAGCTTTCAAGTGCTGCTGCTTCCTTATTTCTTATGTTTCCTGTGTCCCACTTTTGGGCACCAAAAGGGCTCTTTTCAGATTCATTTCTCTGAATGTTGATCTAATAAAGCCAACAATTTTCATTTAGATTTAAACTTTTAAGTTTACAAAGCACTTTCCTGATTTTGTAATAAATACTAATTAAAGCCATATTTGCACAAGTCCCTAAAGACAGAATTTAGAATTCAGCCATTATGGTGATATAGATGACAATTATAAGAGTAGCTTATATTTCTATAATGCTTTTTTTAGTAGCAATGCTGTTTTCCTCACAGCATCCCTGTGATATTGGTATAATGGTCAGGTAGCATCATTCCTGTGATATATAGATGAGGAAACAGTTATAGTGATGAAAGGACTTGGTTAAGGATAAACAAGTTTAAGGAAGCTTCTTTTTAAGGATAGTATTAGGGACTGGATCTGTGATTTCACTGGTATGAGAAACTCCCAGCTGAAGGCATTCCCTCAGCCAGTGCAAGTGGGTACCATCTACAATTGAGTTGCCTAAAGCACTAAGAGTTTTTATCCTATGCTCCGAAACCTGGATATGTCAGAGTTGAAGCTTAAGCCCAAGGCTTCCTGACTTCAAGACCAATCTTCTCTATCCACTATTCTCTCTCTTTTTTTAATAATTGCTTTTTTAAAAAAATATATATGCAAAGATAGTTTTCAACATTCACCCTTGAAAACCTTGTGTTCCAAAATTTTCTCCCTCTGTTCCCTCACTTCCTTCCCCTAGACAAGTAACTCATTGTATATTAAACATGTATTTGCTGTTCTCTATTTACTTTTTCCTTCTTTTTAAATATATAGAAATTTGCTATAATTTCCCCAAATCTCTACAGCAGGTTTTCTTAATTTTTTTTCTATTTGTAACCCCTTTTTGCCCAATAAATTTTTATGTGACCCCAGGTATATAGGAATATAAAATAAGCCTGGGAACCAATCATTTATTGATAATAAATCATAATTTGACAATCTCCATATGGGGTCCAGACCCCCAGTTTAAGAAACTGGATTCTAGAGGCTTCAGATACATTAATTGGGAAGACAGGAGACACCACAAAAGCAGCAACATTTTTAACCTTAAGCTGGTGGTGCTGTGCAGAATTGTAACTAAGATAGGGCAATGGGTTTTTGTTCTTAAAATCTAGAGGATAGTATTTGTAGTTCTGGATGGTTTAAAAAAAATACCCAAACTAAGTGCCTAGTTAACAAAACAAATTAGTTAAAATGGGAAATTAGCAGGTGGCCTGTACTTCCTCTGCTACTGTCCCATGTATACTCCCACTCTCAGCCCCACCCTTTCCTTTCCCCAACCCCCAACAATGGCCTAGCAGAATTTTAGAGACCCCCTCTCTTGCCCCCAAATGAATTTAGAGTATGTTTGATGTGTTATGCCCCCAGGCATAAAATTGCTTTTGTGAGTACTCTAAGACTTGGAGTCCAAGGGCTTATTGAATCTCAGCTATCTTTTTTATTCACCTGTGTAACTAAGCATGTCACTCCCTCTGACCATCTCAGTTCTCACATTAATTATATGAAAGATTTGGATTAGACTATCTAGGGCTGCTTCCAGTTCTAACTTGCACAATTCTGACCCTGGAGGGAGATTGTTTCTTGGGTGGAAGGCTTGTATTCTAAGTTATACATTTTAGTTTCATTTCATTTGTTTTTCTTCATCTTTTATTCATGCATACTTTTAGTAAAAGGCACTTCACAAATCTTAATTGATAATGAAGTATAAATTCTGCTTTTAGTCTTGGTTAGGTTGGCAGAACTTCCTAAATTAAGACTCCAGTGAGATTTACCTATTCATTCCCTGGCCCCTAGAGAAAAAAAATTGGGAAAGGAACCAATAAAATGTATGCTAGGAATTAAGGGATGGATGATTCTTTCTGGGGGATGACAATGTTCTTTGGGGAGGGGGAGTAATGTGCCTTTCTCTTTCCATTGACTCTTAAGGAATTAGATTGTCCCATGTGTTTCTAAGCCCTATAAATTCAAAGAACCACTTAGATAAACTAGGATAGCTCTCATTTCTGAGCTGATTTGTAGTTTACAAGGTCCTTTCCTCATAGTACCTTCAAAAGGTAGGGACCACAGGGAGAATTAGCCCCAACATGCACAAGTGGAAACTTGAGGCTTAGAGATATTACTTAGCACAAAACTAGTCACATAGCAGGGGTGGGATTCAGATCCAGGCTTTTGGCTACAAGCTCCTTCCACAAGACTAAGAAGCCTCCCCTCATTCTTTTGACAGTCTGCCAAGACTGACTTGGAGACAAAATGACTGAGTCTGAGTCCTGATTTTGTGACCTTGGGCTAATATATCCTCATTTGTCATAGGTTAGACTTTAAGGTCCTATCCAGCTTGTGTAGCAAAAGCCATTTTTCCCTCTCTGAATATCAGTTTCTGTAAAATGGAGTAAATATATTTGTCTCACAGGGTAGGTTTTAGGAAAGTGCTTTGTAAACCTTAAAGTGCTATATAGAAAGTAGAATTTCACCCAAATTCTATTATGTTTCTTTCTCTTCTTCCCAAACACCATCTTAGCTCCAGGTGCTTCTTCCTGGTAATCATTTTCTTTCACTCTAACCCTTAACACACATTCTACCCATTCCCAGCACATACATACATATATATATTTGGATAAGTTAATGAGTGGGATGGGTTTGGTTGCTCTTTTTTCTTATATGAATTCAAGTAGAACCAGCCCAGCCCTTCTCACATATTTGTCCTCCATCTTTTCAGACATCTGTAAACTCTACCCTTTAAATAACTGTGTGCAGCCACACCTGGCCAATCACTTTGCAGAATTCAACATCTGGCAGTACTTTCTTTAAAAAAAAAAAAAAAAAAAAAAAAAAACTATAAGGAACCTGCAACAACTGAACTCTGTTTCAAATTTCAGAGCTAGTTCTAACAAAACTACTTTCTAATCTAATTAAAGATGTTTTAGTATCTCAATCATTCTCACATTTTGTAAAAGTTAATCATCTAAAAAGATAGGACATTCAATTTAATTCAACCAGCATTTACTATGTGAAAGGTTCTCTGCTTGGCAATGGGAATACAGAGATGGGGGAAAAAAAAGCCCAGTATCTGCCCTCAAGAAGCTTATAGTTGTTTATGAGAACTACAAAAATAACTGTAATACAAGGCACAATTCATTTGGGCAAACTTTTATTAAGCATCCATAGTGTGCAAGAATTGGTAATTAAGTATAGAGGCAGGAGTTAGAGAATTGACATGAGACTTAAAGAAAAAGAAAGAAGTCACTAAGAAATGAAAGATCAAAAAAGCTTTCCTGGAAGAGCCCATTGAGGAAAGGACACACACAGAGATAGTGGCCAAAGTCAACTGTCATACCACAGTCAAACCATGGAACCACCCAACATAGTAGCATCATAACTATCAAGTTAGAAAAGACCTTTGAGATTATCTAGTTCTGTTCCCTCATTTTACATGAAAAACTGAGACCCAAAAAGGAAAGTGACATGCCCAGCAAGTACAAATTATAAGAAGCAGAGCCAAAATCCAGAGCTGTATCACTGACTTAAAATCCAGTTCTTTTTCAGTAGTCTATGTAGCCTTTGCAAAGTTCTCCAAATCCTTGATGACTCAACTTTTAAAGTAGCCTTTAGTTGAGAACATTGTCAAAAGACTTTTGAAAGTCTAAATAGTTGTAATAAAAAAAAAATTATCTTCTCCCAATTTTTAAGTCAGATCTTTTTTCATTTTTCTGCATTGTGCTTCCATTCTTCCAGCACTAGAGTTTCTTTTGCCCATGTTCTTTCTGTACTCTTTTCCAAACTACTGTTTTATCTCTTCCTGCTGATTCTAACACAGTACTAAATGGAAATCCTTGGAGTTTTCTTTTTCATTTTTGTCACCAAATTAGGACTTTAGTAAAATGACTAAGGTATAATTAAAAGTGAAGTCATTGCATTGCCTTACTTGGGGGGGGGAGGGAAGTGGGGAAGAGAGGAGGTTGATTGTATTTAGTTTGCTCAGTAGATTATATTTAGTTTGTTCAGTAACTGACCCTTCTGTGATATAGAGGAGACTGTGTCCACTGGAAGCCTATGTTAATGGAGCTGGTCCTACCCAAGCTGGAAAGGCTTTCAGAGTGAGAGATTCTGTGCCTGTCACTTGATGACCAGCCTCAGTAAGCATGGAAAGGCTCATTTATTACCAGTTGGCTAACCATCAAGTGTTTTGGGGTTGTTTTTTTGTTGTTGTTGTAGTTTGGGTTTTTTTGCCATAACTCAAAAAGACTTTCTACTTAGGTGTAAAAGAACTATTGTGTGGGAGGAGATTTTTACAACAATGAAATCAGGCATCCTTTCAGTATTGAACATTATGTAGAGATGCAGAAGAATTCATACATAAAAATGTGATTTGTATATCTGTTCAGTAAAGAAAAATTGCAATTGACATCTCTAGGACCATTTTCAGTACTCAAAAAAAAAAAAAAAGAAAAAAGAAAATTACAGGATTGTGCTTCTCAGTTGGAACAAGTAACAAATATTGCCTTAAAAAAATGTATTTAACATTGTGTCTGAGAGGACCCAGGCACAAGTTTGAAATCACTCAAGTAATAAGTTATCTGACAAAAGTTCAATCTGGCAATGAAAGAGATATAGTTAACATAAGTTTTCTGTTAGGTTAATTAACAGCAATTATGATTTCCTAAGTAGGTCTTTTGATAAGTTTGGGTGGGTTTAATTTTTTTTTTAAATGTATTTTAACCTTTTTTCCCCCTACTCTTAATCCTGATTAGAAAAACTTGCCCAGGCCAAAGAAGAGAACGTGGGCTTACATCAGACACTGGATCAGACATTAAATGAACTTAACTGTATATGAATCAAAAAAGAAGAATTTTGTTTGCCAGAAACTCAAGATCTCCATATTGTTGTCCCCTTCCTTTGTAAGAAGTTTTTTTTTCTTATTGCATCTTTTCTTTACTGGAAATGTCAATCAAATTATGATTACCCCTCTAATATTTGTTATCAGAGAGGCTTTGGGCACAGTTAAATCTAGTTCCTTTTTTCAAATGGCACACTAAAGCTTTTAGTTAGCTTTTTTTTTTTTTTTTTTTTTTAAATCCTTAAATTGCATTTTTTTTTTTTCCCTTAGGCTGGCAGGGTATTTAACTTAGGCCAAAATCTCCAAGATTGAGGGCATTCTGTTACACTCTAGGCAATAACAGGGAACCCCACTGAGCTACTGGATCATGCTTGTATTGATTTAAGAACACAAGCTTTCTATGTCACCCTGAGCCATTTTACAGAAGGGCAAGGACATCTCATAAAATGGGAGGGGACTTTCCATCCACAGTGAAAAGGTTGCTTTAGGAAGTCATAAACCGCAAAGAATGGCCTAATTATTGTGGCCGTTCCTCCCACTCCATACTTCGGGGCAAACATCCTCTGAACAGTCACTGAGAAAATACTTTTTCAACAACATCTAGATTTTTTTTCTGGATGAATACTTGAGGTTCTGTTTTTATATTGGTCTAAATATAGATGACTTGTATAAAAACCCAAATGTAACCTATAATTTCTGTTACTTTCACTGTATACCTAGATTTTTTTTTATTTTTATTTTTTTGCTTTAAAAGAGATCTCATTTTAAAAATTTAGGCGAGATCAGCCCATATTTGGACCAATATAGTACTTTGCCAACTTCTCTTATTTAGAAGTTGACTTCTGCAGAGCAACTGAACTTCTCATTCCAAATAAGGAACAATATTTGTTCTCTTTCCTGATTCTGTATGGCTGAGCATCTGTAACAAAGTCAGCCAGCAATGTAATGGAATAATTTAATATGGCAGCCTGTCTCCCTGATGGTCTAGCATGGTATTGCTTCCTATCATTGATTCCAGCCTTTTTCCATGCTACTTTCTGTGTCCATGAATCTACTGGCTAGAAAGACAAGACTAAAGGAGCCTCGTTGTCACTAAAGGAAAAATAAAATTTGAATTGTCTTGATTTTCTCATAGACTGACATTGTATGGCAAATGGAAGATTCTTTTTCTTCTATTCCAGAGGGATTTTAATCCCTATTTTGGGACCAATTTAATAAAGACCAAAAACCTGATTTAACTGGATTCAGAAAATCAAATAGGTAGTACCTGTAGTTGTTGCTAAATGGTTACCTTGTGTACAGCTCAGTGCTAAAACATTCCTTATTCCACAGCAGTGTGGAAGATATGAAGACTCAAGTTTACAGTTGTGATTAAAAATTACCCTGATTCTAGCATGTAATCCCAGTCCTGATTCCTATTTATTAAGCATCACACTACCCAGAAACACACTAGGAAATGTGAAGCTGAATGAAACCAATGCTTTTCATTTAGATCTTTACCAAATGTATCATATGTAATAGTATCACCTTTTTCTAGCTTTTGGTCAAATAAATTTTTACATAAACTTTTCAGTTTTTGAATGTGGTGTGGTACGTGAATATGAATGTGGTGGGGGGAGATATAGAACTACCAAATTCTTAAATTGTCAATGGGATACTCATAAATGGAAACATCTGTGATCCACTTTTTCTCATGTAAGAGCCATTTCAGGTAAGTGGCCACTGAAAACTAATACACCAAGAAGGCTTTTTTATGTGTAGATCTTATAAAGTAATAGATTATCACTCTGCCATAATCATTTGGAATTTTCTCCTTACTCTGTACTACCAAAATATCAAAATGGCATGCCACGATGTACATTGTTTCATCCCTTCTGCAAACATTTTTTGAAAAGCCTTCCAAGTGTAGGGTTCTAAGATAGCTACAAAGAAAACATGATTTCTAATGGAGTTTATATTCTGGTAGAGGAGAAAGATCTAAATACAAATAGTAATACAAGGAAATATGTAATACAGATGAAAATAAGGGTAAGAAAAGAATTCAGGAAAGGGAGAAAACCCATTTAATGGAATGTTTCAAATTCCAGCTCTTACAAAGAGTTGTGATTTTTCATGTAACTGGCTTATAAATGAAAATAGGGAGAGCAACTAAAAGTTTACTGGAATTTAAGTTGGTCTGGGGAACGCATTCCATTTCAATTCAACAAAAATGCCCCTCCTCTGTGAAAGGCATACCTAACACATGTAATAACAGTCAAGGCAAAAAGATCTTGACAGATTATAAAATTGGCCAAATTTAATAAGAAGAAATAGGACTACATGGAAAATATTCCACTAAAGATTTTAAAAATCAACTTTACAAATAAGTATAATATAGGGAAGGCATGACCAAGCAGCAATTTATCTGAGAAAGATCTCTGGATATTTTTTCATGGGCTGCAAGCTCACCATGAGTCAACACTGATATGGCAGTAAACCAATGCAATTTTGGACTGCCTTAAGAGACTTAATGGCCAAATAGCACCAAAAAGAGATGAAAATTCATTTCCCTTTGCAAAGGTGGGGCAAAATGTAGAGTGGGGTTTTTTATTGTTAAAAAGGATGGCTTTTTGTAAAGAGAAGGAAGAGAATCATTAAGTATAGATTATATAAAAACTAAAGATACCAGTACCTAAAAAGAATGCTGCACTTTGTGGATATGAGACTATGGGTGTAGAACATTCCATATGTCAGGCTTGATTGATGTATTAGTTTTGCTGACCAGTTTTTTTTTTTTTTTTCCTCTCTTATTCTTTATTTTAGGGGATGTTTCTCTGGGAGGGAGAAAAAAGGAGGGACAAATTGGGAATATAGGTGATGTAAAAACAATATGTCAACAAAAATGTTTAAAAGAGATAGGCAAGTTGTCCAGGACTCTGGAGGTAATAATAGAAATCAACAATTATTAAGCATTTACTGCATACTATTAGATCACAATTAGAGTACTGTGTTCTATTCTTGTGTCACATTTTAGGAAGGGCATTGGTAAGTTCCAGAAAAGAAATAGACTTTTAAAAAACCCTGAAATCATGCATTATGAGGACTGGTTGAAGAAAATGATGGCATTTATCCTGAAGAAGGCTACAGGATCAGGTTAAGAAAAGAAAAAATAATCCAGAATGATTCCATGTTACAAATCTCAACAGAAGCAATTTGAAGAGGAAAGTAGAGGAGTGTATTATAGTCATGTTAAAAGCTATCTTCAACATCTAAAGTCCAGCAGGCATGTAAGTTCAAGAGAGACTTGAGCTTCCCATCCAAGAGAACTTAAAGCAAAAGTAGATTGGGATGCTTTAGGTAATACAGTGAGTTCCCTAGAAGTTTCATGAAGCAAAACTAAATTGGAATACCTTGGGTAATACAATAGGTGGGTTCTCTAGAGGTCAGTGTTCTAACTGGAGTTGGATTACCACTTTTCAGCAAAGTAGTACCTGCAAAAGAAACCAATGCATGTTGGCCTAGGCAAACCCTGGATTCCTTTCCAAATTGAGACTCCAGGATTCTGGGCGGTTTCTTTATCCATAGTGCCTTGAAGAAAGTAGGCCTGCATTCATTGTCAAATAAATATCTGCACACCTATTCTCTCTTCTGGTACTCTTCCCAGCACTTAAACCTTGTCTCCTGAAACAACCCTTCTTCCATGCCCCTTTACTGTTTTCTATGTCTGGAATGATCTCACTTTCTCCTTGATTCATTGAATTCCTATGGATCAATTATTATTCATTCCTTTAATGCTTACCATGTGCCAAGCACTAGAAACTAACAATGGTATAGTTCCTATTCTCAAGATGGTACTGGAAGAGAAAGTGAATCTGGTGGTTGCTCACAGCCCCACTCTCCCTTAAATCCAATTCACTTGCACTGCCACCCTGTACCAAGCACTAGAAAATAGTGATACAGTTTCTATTCTCAAGTAGCTTACATTGTATTGAAGAGAGTATTTAAGTATATAAAATTGGGTCCTCATTTTGGCAAGGTGATTGCCAAAGTATCCCAATAGCTTTTTGGTTATCCCTGCCTTCTACATACCTCATGTATAGTTTCAGTTACTACAGTAGCTTTTGCAAACCTCATTCCTCCTCAAACATCTCAGGGAATCTTTCCTCATCTCTCTTAACTGCCACATATTTCACTGAAAAAAAAAATTATGCTTTTCTCCCCTCCTCATCTCACATCCCTCAGATGCTTTCTGCCATTATCTGCTCTATTCTTGTCTCATATGAAAAGGTGACCCTTCTTGCCAAGGTAAATGCCTCTATGTACACAAATGATTCCATTCTATTTTACCTTCTCCAGCAGATTTCCTCTATCTTCCTCTATCTATTTTCCTCTATTATGCTCACTAATTTTCAGTCTCTATTGTCTGTTTCCCTGCTATCTATAAACATATCCATATCTTAGCTTTTCTCAAAAAAAAAAAACACCTCTTTAAAGTACTTTATCTGTCTGTCCTCTCTACTTATTGTCCCATCTCTCCTCCCTTTTGTGGCTAATGTCCTTGAGAAGACCATCTATTACTGATGCCTCTATTTCCTTTCTTCTCTTCTAACTCTATAATTTGGCTTCCCATATCACTTGACTGCAACAGCTCTTTCCAAAAATAATGATCACATCATGCCTACTAAACATACTTATCCCCCAAGGTTCTACTAACTCTCTTTTGCTTGGTGATCAGCTGCAATGGGTTCAATTATCATCTCTGTGAAGAAGATTCTCATATTATCCAGTCCTAACTTCTTTCCTGACTTTCATTCTACATCTAGAACTAGTCGCCCCATAAATATCTTATACTCAATATGTCCAAAACAGTAATGCACTATTTCCTCCCCAAACATTATGTCCGTCTAAATTTCTGTCAAGGGCATCACCATCTTCCCAGTCACCCAGTCACCCAGGCTTGCCATATAGATGTCATTCTTACACCCCTCATCCAATCTTTTAATAGTACTATGGAATCTCCCTTCACCTCTCCTTTGATGCTGTCACAACCCTTGCCATGACCCTGCTGTAAGTACCTATCATCTCAACAGAAGTATTGCAATAGCCTTCTGATTGACCCTACCTCAAGTCCCTCTCAACCCCAGCCTACTCTCCCTCCACTCATCTACCAAAGTGATCTTTCCTTATCTTTTTTTCCCCCCCTGAGGCTGGGGTTAAAGTGACTTGCCCAGGGTCACACAGCTAGGAAATACCAAGTGTCTGAGATCAAATTCGAACTCAGGTCCTCCTGAATTCAGGGCTGGTGCTCTATCCACTGCGCCACCTAGCTGCCCCAAAGTGATCTTTCTAAAGTCTGATACCATCACATGGTCCCCCTTCCCTTCATGAAAAACATAAAACCTTCTGCTTGGGTTTTATGGTCCTCAACTTCTCCCTTCCTAGCTTTCCAGTCTTATTTCACTTTACTCCTCCAAAGAAGTGATCTCCTTACTAATGCCAGCTTCCTTGGTTATTTCTCAACAAAAAGCTCCATACCCCAACAGATAGTATGTCCATTTTCACTGGCTATCCCCCAGATCTGGAATCTTTGCCCTTCTCTACTCTGCCTCCTGGCTTTCCCAACTTCTTTAAAGTTCCAACTAAAATCCAAAATCCTATCTTCTGCAAAAATCTTTTCCGGGTCTCTGAGATTATCTCCAATTTATCCTGTATATATTTTATTTATACTTAGTTATTGGCGTGTTGTCTCCCCTATTAGATAGTAAATTTCTTGAGGGAAGGGACTGTTTTGACTTTTCTTTGTATTCCCAGAGTTTAGTCCATCGAATCAGTAAATCCTTATTGACTTTACATGATATAAAAAGCAAGGTGGGGTAGCATAAGTTAGTCCTGGACTTTCGACCAGGAAGGCCAAGTTCAAGTATTTCCTGATACACGTTGATCTAGACAAGTCACTCAAATTCTCTATACTTTAGGCAATCCTCTGAACACTTTACACGGAAGACAAAATGCTTGGGGCAGGATCCCTCATTTAGGAATGAATTCCTTTTATCCCTGAAACCTTAGTTGGTAAAGAGTCTGATACAAAATAAAAACACAAGTAATAAAAGGTTTGAGAGGTTAAGCTGGCCTGAGTCAGGATGACCTTTGTTCAATTACAGCTTCCAGTTCAAACTGGCTGCTTGACCATAAGCAAGTCACTTATCCTCTTTATACCCCTCCTAAGACCTAAGGGCAGAGCAGGTCCCTCTCTAAATAAAAGTTTCCTTGCTCCAGGTTCATGATATCAATGAAATCAAAGGTTCCATTAAAAATAAATCATAATGGGAACAGGAACACAACACAATTCATTCTTTCACCGTCAAATAAAATTCTACTTCCAACAAGTGTTCCCTAGTGGGAGGAAGGGGACAGGAAACTATCTCCCTCCCACAGTCATTTGTTGGATGTTATACATATTTCAATTGTGTGCCTATGTCTGATATTCCTTGATTTGAAATAGGGTGACCAGTCAGAAGGGAGCTAGACTGCAAAGAGCCTGTAGGGACAATTTGCACATGTCATCAGGTAGGATGGCATATGTCATCCACTGAAACTGTTTGAAGAGGAGAATGAGCTTTTTTTTTTTATTCACCCTAGAAGTTAAAGCTCTGAGGATGGAGATGTAACTATTAATAAGTCAGAAAGAATTGAGGACCAGACTGGTAGATACCAAGGAAGAACCAAAAATGGAAGGGAGGGAAGCAGGAAGGAAGGAAGGGAGAGAAAGAAGGAAGGCAGAGAAGGAAGGAAGGAAGGAAGGAAAGAAGGAAGGAAGGAAGGAAGGAAGGAAGGAAGGAAGGAAGGAAGGAAGGAAGGAAGGAAGGAAGGAAGGAAGGAAGGAAGGGAGGGAGGGAGGGAGGAAAGAAGGGAGGGAGGGAGGAAAGAAGGGAGGGAGGAAAGAAGGAAGGGAGGGAGGGAGGAAGGAAGGAAGGAAGGAAGGAAGGGAGGGAGGGAGGGAGGAAGGAAGGAAGGAAGGAAGGAAGGAAGGAAGGAAGGAAGGAAGGAAGGAAGGAAGGAAGGAAGGAAGGAAGGAAGGAAGGAAGGAAGGAAGGAAGGAAGGAAGGAAAGGAAGGGAGGAAGGAAGGGAGGGAGGAAGGAAGGAAGGAAGGAAAGGAAGGAAAGGAAGGAAGGAAAGGAAAGAAGGAGGGAAGGAAGGAAGGGAAGAAGGAAGGAAGGAAAGGAAGGAAGGAAGGAAAGAAGGAAGGAAGGAAAGGAAGGGAAGAAGGAAAGGAAGGAAGGAAAGGAAAGGAGGAGGGAAGGAAGGAAGGGAAGAAGGAAGGAAGGAAAGGAAGGAAGGAAGGAAGGAAAGAAGGAAGAGAGGAAAAGAAGGAAGGAAGGAAGGAAGGAAGGAAGGAAGGAAGGAAGGAAGGAAGGAAGGAAGGAAGGAAGGAAGGAAAGGAAAGGAGGAGGGAAAGAAAAGGGGGAAGGAGAAAGGAGGAAAGAGGGAGACAGAGAAGGAAGGGAGGGAGTATCTGACTTCAAGGAGCTCATGTTCACTGGAGGGAAAATAAAATCAATGCATTCAGCCTTGCACTAATAGGACCAGGCTTGGAGTTGATGAAGACCTGGGTTCAAGTCTCAGGTCTCCTCAAGCATATTGTATATTTGCTATGAGGTCCAGGGCAGTTAACAAATAAGTTAACAAATCACAGAGACGCTGGTGCAAAGTCGTGGAAGGAATTCGAGGAAAACCAAAAACGGGGGGGGGGAGGGGGAGAGGGGGAGAAAGAACAATGGATGAATGAAGGGATGGATGGAAGGGTGGATGGATGGATGGACAGATGAACGGATGCATGTGGATGTATGTTGGATAGACAGAAGAAAGGATGGATGGACAGATGGACAGAAGAAAGGAAGGATGGACAGATGGACAGAAGAAAAGATGGATGGACAGATGGACAGAAGAAAGGAAGGATGGACAGATGGACAGAAGAAAAGATGGATGGATGCACGAATAGATGAATGATGGACTGAATGAATGAATGGACGGATGGATGGATGGACAAGATGGACGGATGGATGAATGAATGAATGGACAGATGAATAACGCCCTCGGAGGGACGGGGGCCTCGAGGAGGAGCCCTGGTCTCCGGGGTCTGGCGGCCGGCTCGGGGACCGCGGATTCAGGAGCTCCTGGATGCCTCAAGCCAGCGCCAGGCCCCGCTCGCTCCCTTTTCTAGCCCCAGCGGAGGCCGAGGAGAAGCCGTCCGCCTCCTGCCGGCAGCTTCGGTTAACGGCTGCAGAGAGGGATTAACGGCTGCCGGGGACAGTCCAGAGCTCCCCCCTCAGTGCCCCGCCCCTCAACTAAGCCCCACCCTTTCCTCTCACGTGACTCTCCTCCCGCGCCCCATAAAGGGGGCGGAGCTTCGCCTCGGGGCGCGGGAGCTGGGCTGGGTCTCCCCCGCCCAGCTGAGGGCAAGGGCGGGGTCTCTGGGCTTTGCTCGGGGAATTAGCGGCACCCTCCCTCCCCTATCCCCGCCTCCTCCCCATCTTCTCATTTGAACCTCGAGTCTCTACCTCTGGCCAATCCCAAGGCCGTCCTGTCGAAGTGAACGCGACCCCAGCCAATGGGAGGAACGCTCAGGGTTGCTTCCTGCTTCGTCTCCCCATCTTCTTCCCGGAGCCCGCCGAAGGGTCTGGGGGCCGGCGAGGGGTGGGCGGTGGCTGCCGTGACGCGCAGTGGGATCTCGGCCAATCGTGGGCGGGAGCGCCGCAGATTGACAAGGGCGGCGGCCAGTGTCGAGGCGCCGCCGGCACTTCCCGTCGAGGAGGTATAGTGTGTAATATGGCGAAGACCTACGATTACCTGTTCAAGCTACTGCTGATCGGGGACTCGGGGGTGGGGAAGACCTGTGTCCTGTTCCGATTCTCCGAGGACGCCTTCAACTCCACCTTCATCTCCACCATAGGTAGCGGGGCCGGGGCGAGGGGCAGAGAGGCGGGGCCCCGGGTGGCTGGGAGGGAATGGGGTCGGGGACGGCCGGCAGGGCCCGAGGGGGAGCCACTCGAGGGGAGAAGAGGGAGCGGGGCCGCTAGGGTCGAGGGTGGGGGAATGAGAGGTTACAGGCTGACCGGGAGGGAACAACAGGAGAACAAGACTCCGGGGTGAAGGAGAGGGGCCCGAGACTGGGTGGGGGCGGGGGTCTGAGAGAACCACAGAAGGCACCGAGAGAACCGGGGATACTGGCAGGGGCTGGGACGACAACGGAATCAAATGATGGTTAAGGAGCAGCCCCCTCCTCCTCCATGATTGGGGCGGGGAGGGGTCCCGGCTGAGGGAGGCAGGGCCTGGGAGGGTTGCGATAGGATCAGGGGACCAGATAGCAGGGGGAAGCTGCACTAGCGAGCATCAGTTTTCTCCCCTGCCCCTGGTTCCGAGGCTGACAGGGGCCGGGCAGCCCGGGAGGATAGAAGGGGCTCCGTCCGGGGCCCCCAGGGATGCTGCCCCCTCCTCTTCCCCTGAGATTCATTAGTCCCGTACCACCCGACCCTGCCTTATGGAGACCCGGAGGCGAACAGCCATTTACCCAAGGTCACAGAGAGAGGGTGACCCAAGGCTGCGATTCCCTCCAAGCCCCCACCGGGCAGCCGTTCTCAGGCTGGAGCTCTTCCTGCCCGGAACTTGTCCGAGGCGAACTCCGCACTCGAGGCCCCGTCACAGCCCTCTTCATTTTAAGTGTAATAAGTTCTAGTGAATGTCTGTTTTGGCCCAGAAGCCCAAAAGATGGTCCCCAGATGCCACCGGAGGGTCTAATGCTCGCTCTGTCACCTACTCTGCCCTTACGTCACCTCGCAAGGCCTCGGTTTTCCAATCTGTGAAATGGGGGACACGGGACTGGATGTCCTCGCAGGTGTCTAATAATAGTTCACATTTGTACCGTCCTTTATGGTTTGTGACATTGTGTGGAGAGTTGGTAACTTTAGTTCCTGTTTCCAACCCTCTCATTATACAAGGTTAAAGTAGTCCCAAAACTAAGATGAAATGATAGTACCTTCCTGTATGTCATCAAAAGTAGATGCCTATCAGATAAAAGCACCCCACTGCACCTTAATCAGCCTCAGCCAGACTGCCCTCTTCGTGCTCAGAAAGCGGCTGTGACTCCTGAGAGGGATTTCAGTTTAGAAAACTCCTGCTTTGACTTGAATGAGGCTTGTTGAATTAAGATGTAAATATGGGAAATTGACTAATGGGGACTGACTGAGCTGCTGGCAGTGCTCTTCTGGCTTTTAGAGTAACTTGGTCAGAGCCGGTTCCATTCAGAAAATTGTTGACTGGAGAGACATAGCGCACTGGAAGATTGATTTTTTTGAGTCAGATGGTCTGGACTTTACTACCTGGTTGGTTTTGCTGTTTAACTACCTGTGTCATCTTGGGGAAGATCCTTTAATTCTCTGGGTTTCTTCATCTGTATGCAGTTTACCGCAGTAAACATCCAGGACCCGACTGCTAACCAGCAAATGTGCTAAGGGAAACCTTAGCACCAAAGGATACAGAAGTGGAGAAGGAGTTGGCTGGGTTTTTGTTTGTTTGTTTTTTTAATTCTCTGGGAAGTGGAAGTAGTCTCTTCGCTTCATATGTGACAGTAGTGTAGGTAGTGCTTAACTTAGACCTCATTTCTACTAAGTCATCAAAGATTTCGGCATAACAGTTTTCTAGCTTCCTGTCAGTGCTACTGAGATCCACTCTGGGGTTATCATTTAGGAGCAGTGGTCTTGAGATCATTTGGTTCTAGCGGTTCATTTCCCCAGTGGAAAACCAGCCTGGAGAATGACCTTTGGTTCGGGTTACCCAGAGAGCAGGGGCAAAGCCCAGCCTAGACCCCGCCAGGTCAGTGAAGTCTAGTTTCTCAGTTATCTTTAATCTCTGCATTGGCAGGAAAGTTTGTACTTTGTATGGAGGAAGAGAGAAGAGGGAAGACTAAACCTGTGATCACTTTAGTTTTGGGGAACAAACTAAGAACAAACTCCTCCTTCCGATACTCTGCATTTCATAGTCTTACTTTCCAGAGCCACTGAGAAGTTAAATGACTTGCCCAGGAGCCCACTGAGGTTGGGCTCACACCCAAGGCTCACTGACTCCAAAGGCAGCTCTTGTCTTGTCTCTTTACTTTATAATTAGGCCTGATTCTTAAGCTCCATAAATTATACTTCTTAATTAAGCTTATGGTATTAGCAAAACCAAAGAAAAGTATGAAACAAAATGTTGCCTTAAGGGTAGTACACATTCTTCACTTCTAACCACATATCCCTTTAAATTCTTGTCACAGAAAGAGAAGAAGAGCTGAATTGTTGAGTTGATTTGAATTGAAAGAGTTGAAAGTGAAGAAGCAGTCAAACTCTAGAATATAGTGGAAGGCAGCGTGTATGAGGACCATCTAATGAGATGGTCTATTCTGTTGCTTTGCACTAATTGTCTTGCTGTGATATTTGCCACTGCTTTACCCCATATACTTTCTTTGATTACCCTTAAGATTGTTATCTTTTAAACTTCACCTTTTGTCCTCTGGGAATATACTCCCAATATTCAAGCTCCATTTTAGATAGCCCCATAGGAACTTTTGTGTGAATGTGCAGTTTGGATAGCTGAGAAAGGGTGTGCAATTGATTTCAATGTGGTGAAAAGTGGGCTTGGAGGCTATAATGAAAACATATCACAAAAGCAGTTGTGAACTTCTGGAAATGTACTAGTAATACCATTTTTTCTTTCAGGCATTGACTTCAAAATTAGGACCATAGAGCTAGATGGCAAAAGAATTAAACTACAGATATGGTAAGAATCTTCATATTGTTAGTATTTTTTTTTATCTTCTCTTTATTTATGCATTTTACTAGTACCTTTAATTTCTGTAGTGTGTTGATTTGAAGAATTCACTATCAGTGATATAGGGCAGCACCCCTTATGAAGCTTTTCTTTCCCTTCTCCCTCCCCTAAATAACTTGACCATGTCTAATTGTTTACACAACTCTGGCTAGTTATTTGAACAAACAGGTTTTCTTCAAAAGAGTTTTGTGTTTCACACCCAGCTCAAAGGAGCTATTTTCCTTTTGGCTCTCAGGCATAAGCTTTGTGTTGTTAGGACTTATGACTACTCCATTTGGGTGTTCTTTAAGTTGAACTTTTGCGATCATATATCATTCCAAGATTATCATGAGCGAGCCACATATACCCTTCTTCCATGTGAGTATGAACTGTCATTCCTGTCTACTTGCATTTAATTTGGGGGATAGCCTGTAACGTTAGAAAAGTAACATTAGCTCAAATTGTGTTTGGATCATATCAATGTGTAGTAGACTGGCTTTAGCATGTTCCTTTTATTCTCTTGCTGAAAATCCAAGGAGAGGCATATCACTAATGCAAACATCACTTTGTGTGTTTCCTTGAAATCCTAAAGCAAAGTTTAAAAACAGATATGTCTTGCTTAAAATACATGTTTTCATTTTCAAGACCTTGGGAGTGAATTCCCATAATGTAATAAAATGTGCCAAATTGGCCAGGACTCTAAACCTTGTATCTAAGAATATTGTAGATGAATTCTTGGCATACTTAGACATATCTATGATGTATACATTTTGTTTGGCTGCCAAGAATGGACAGTTATGATAAAATTGTATTCAGATTTTAACATCTGAACAGATGCTACAATGAGATTGTTTAGTTTTAGACTTCCCAAGTTGGCACAACTCAAATTTAATAACTTTTAAAAAAAATACCTATGTTATGCTAGATACACATGGTTGAATTCTAACATAAATAATCCCAGATTGCATTATTCATTAAAATTCATATATCTCTCCTCTAATCTGTCCTTCACATTTTTTGTCTGATTATTATCCTTATGCGTAGACCTGGTCATAGCACTCCTTTACTCAGAATCCTTTGGTAGCTCCCCTTTAGCCAAATAAAGATCAGATTCTTTATCCTGACATTCAAGATCTTTTTCCAGTATTGTCTCATATAGCTTCCTTCAACACACTCTTTACAGCAGCCCAAATGGACAGTTTGTGGCCCCTTAATATTCCATTCACATTCCTACTTTATGCCTTTTTTATACACAGTTCATTACATCTTAAACTTACCATTTCCCCACTCTTCTTACTGAAATCCAATCCAATCCAGAGGCTCAGTTCAAATGCATTCTCCATGAAAATCTTTTCTTACCTTCCCTAGATAATATTGACTTTGTTCTTGGATCTCAGAGAGCCTTTATTAGCTAACACCTTTTTATGTATTATTTTGTATTATGGTTAACTGTGTGTATTATTCTTCTTTTAGAAAGCAAAGACCGTTAGCTAACATTTCTCTTACTCTCAGTGCTAACATAGTGCTCTGTACATAATAGATCATTAATAAATATTTGTCGAAACCTTCCACATGAATATGAGTGAATATAATTGTACATTTTAAAAAACTCAAATTTTTTTTTTATTTTAGGGATACAGCTGGTCAGGAACGGTTTCGAACAATTACAACTGCATACTACAGAGGTGCAATGGTAAGAGTTTTTTGCTTTTTTTTTTTTTTATTGAAATCATCTTTTTTCTTTGAGTTTACAGGCCTTAAAAATATATTTTGTACTTAAAAGGAAAACATCTATTTCTAAAGAATTGACTGTGTGAATAATGTAGAGCCATGGAAAATATGGGTATTTTTCTCTAACTGTTCTCAAGAATATGGTGATGATTGACAAAGAAAACCTTGAAGAAACTGAAAAGGGATATAGCATTTTAAATCTTAAAAGAAACTTTGAGAATTAGAAAAGAACATCAGATAAAGAATCAGAAGGTAGAAGACAAAAAGGGATATATTTGGGGTCAGAGAAACTTTGATTCAGTTGCCAGCTTAGCCATTCTCTACAGGTAAGCTATTTGACTCCACTAGGCCTTTGTTACTTCATCTCTAAAATAAGACTAAATGGTCCCAAATTCTTATCCAGTTCCAAATATCTATTCTTGTGAAATGGATTCTGCTCCTACCTCTGACATTGTGTGACCATGACTTGCCCATGGTCACATTGTATGACCATGGGCAAGTCACTTCCTGTCTCTGAACCTGTTTCATTATCTGTAACATGAGAGTGATAATACTTATGCAAATCTTATGGGCCCTGAGGATTAAAATACTTATAAACTGCAAAGCACTTATTTAAAATTCAAGCTATTAGTAAGTTAGGCAGAATGAACCTAGTAATTTTTCCCATTTTATAGGTAAAGAAATCTCATTTCAGTTGAAAATATAGACTTATAGCTTTGAGGCTGGGAGGGAGCTTAGAACTCTGATCCTGGTTTGCCTGTGGTTATACAGTTAACAAGTAACAGAGTAGAGACCAGAACCTGGTCCCCCTGACTCCATTGTTCTCTTCACTACAATCTACTGTTCCTATCTATTATTGATTTATTCATAATAAAACAATTCAAAACAGTGATTTTTCTCAGCTGATGAGATCCCCTTTTGTTCTTTAATAAAAGTACAGTGTCAGATAATCCAAGCTGAACTCTCTCATATCCTATTTATTCCAGCCATTTGGCTTGTTTTCAAGCCCCTGTTGCTTCATTACAGCCAGTTTTTCTGGTCCTTTCTGCTTTAGCTTGAGCTGAGTTTAATGTGCAAGTCTCCCATGTAAATCACTCTTTTCTCACTGATTTCCATCTCCACCTACAGAAAAGCTCTAAGGGTTATGTGAGCACTTAGGTTGAAGTCATAGAATGCTACTGGGATGTGGGTCCAACTTTCAAGATTTCTTAATTTTTTTTTTTTTTTACAGAAGCATTTATTAATTTATCTTTTATAGGGCATCATGCTGGTCTATGACATCACCAATGAGAAATCTTTTGATAATATCCGGAACTGGATTCGGAACATTGAAGAGGTAGTTTACTGCTAGTACTTTTAAATTACTTGGGGATTTTTAAATGTTTGTGAGTAAGTGAATGATTCCATTTTATCTAATTTTTATGTGAGCTAGGATCCTAGCCTTAGTTTTATTTTGTGATCAAGAGGAAATAATTTATAGCAAGTAGTGGAAAGAATTTGGGAGCTTAAAGTAAGAATATCTGGTTTCAAAAATACTAGCTCCACTACCAATACCTCTCTGAGGCTCAATCTTTTTATTTATATAATGAGACTACTATTTGTGCTTTTGAAATTTTAAAGAATGATAAAAATGTAAATTGCCATTCTTACCTGGTATAGGTGGGGCTGGGAAAAACAAGGCCATAGGATACCCTTTTTTCTTTTTGAGGTCCAAACTTTTTAATAGTCAAAAATTTAGAGCTAGAATTTGCTAGTTTTCTCTTGGCATCCCAGAACAATAAGCCCTTTGGACAGAAGTAACCTTGGAACAGCATATCACCTAGCATTGATGACTAATTGGGAGGTGTTTCAGGCCTAAAGCTCAGCAAGAGGACTTCAGTCAATCATAAAGCAACAGGAAAGTATTGTCACTTCTCTGTTAATAAGGGTCTTAAAAATGAAATTTCTTACTGCTTTTTCCCCTGTATTCTCGTTCCTACGAGCTCACAGATATAGAGTTTGCTGAAGTGCATTGCAGCTAGAGAGGTGGTAGTATGTCTGCTAACTTAACAGTTGAATTCCAAAGTCTATTCATTCAGGTAGATGAGCCATAATGCTATGTCTGTTTCAATCAGATCAAAAATGTGGATATAGGATATAGGTTTTGATATAATTCTGTGAAAAGCTGATTAAAAGAGCTGTCTTTCCCAACCCAGCTCATCTTAGCACTTAGAGGTTATTTTCCAAGGAATAGTGTGTCCTCATTAGTGTTCTTGAACCACATGCTAGTGGTAGTACTTCCTGCAGGCCAAGGGCAATTCCTCCACACCTTAGGAAAACATAGCTTCCTGCTTTGTTGTGGGCCAAAAGAAATTCATCAGGCTTCTAGTGATGAGTCTCTCCAGATAAAGGTAGTCTGGTTCTTAAACAACTAACACAGTGTGTCATCAGCCCCCGTATGCAAACTTTGTTAGCTCAGAACATATGACCGTGCTGTTACCTTTTATTCATAGCATCCTCTAGTTCTTCAGTTAGTCTTCCATAGTTTTTTGTTTGTTTGTTTTTTAAGAAAAGCAGGTTGGACAAGTAGAAAGAACATATAGAACTTTGAGGCAGGAAATCTGACTTAAAATTTCAGCTCTGCCATTATCTGTCACTGTGGCCAACTCAATTTAACTTTTCTAGACTTTAGTTTTCCTCATCTGTAAAAATGGGGTAATAGTTAATGTATTTCACAAGATTGGTGTGAAAATCAAATGATGTATCTATTTAGCCTCATGTCATTATAATTTCTCTTTTAAAAAAATTGTGGCCTGATTTGTATTCATCCCTCATGGTTTTTGTTATTTCTAAGTAGAATCTATTTCCATTGCATTTCTCTAATTTTATGTCACTAAAGACAGTATTGCAATTGAGTTTTGTATATTTATCCCTATAACTTTGCTGAACTCGTTTTTGACTTCTAGTAATATTTTAGTTTAGTTTAGTTTAATTAGTTAGTTTAGTTTAGTTTAGTACAATGATATCATTTTCAAAAAGTACATTTTAAATTTAACTCGATTTGTCCCCATTATTCATCTCTTGTACCCATCCCCACTATATTAAATACAACTGATAATTGAACATCCTTGACTTGTTGCTGATTTAAAGATCCCAAAATGACTAAAATTGTCTGGTTCAAGTTCTTCATTTTACAGACCAGAGAACAGAAAGCTAATTATCCTCTAAAGATACATATCCCTCATACCCATTTTTTAAAAAGGTTCTAATCGTAATTAGATATTGAATTTCTTAACTACTTTCTCAAGTATCTGTTGAAGCAAGGTAGGATTTTTTCCAATTTTTTTTTTTAACAATATGATAACTTATACTAACCTTACATTCATTGAGAAGCAAAGATTAAATGCCAAAGGCCTCATGGCCAGCTTGGGAAGATCTAAATAAGTATAAAGGAATTGAGATCATTGACTTCAAGGAGTTTTTCCATTGAGAGAAATCCAGTTTGGCTTTCTATTATATTCTAATTCAGAGTGAGTGATATTTTGAAGCAAATCAGTATGTTTACTCACATGTTACTTTGGATTTTTGTATGGGTGCTCATTAAATATGCTTGAACTGCCAATTTTTCATTGTTCTCTTTGTCAGGTTTGGGAATTTAAAAAAAAAAGATTTAGCTTCTAACATCATATTGTACACCTTTTTTTGATATTTTTGAAGCATTAATCTGGATTAGGAATGTTTCTTTTTGATTGGTTGGGGGTTGGCGTGAGGAAGAAGCTTCAGCAAATCAGGGTGGCTCAGTTCCAACCTGGGATTTAGGAGATCTGAGTTATAGTTATGTATCTGTCACCAAATTACTCTCTTTATTGGGACTTCAGTTTTGGGGAGCATTAGACTAAACCATTTCTAAGCACCTTCAATATCCAGAATTATTGTCTATTATTTTACTGGTACCAGTTTCTTTTCTTGGGATTAGGAGGGGGAAAGGAATCCCTGTGAGTAGGAAATTCCTAGTCATCCATGTCTTTTCAGTTATCAACTGTATTGACCTAGGACTGAAAATAATAATCCCACTTTCTAATGTTTTATTAAATATTTTTTGTAGTTGCTATAATCTATTGGTTTTATTTGATTGCATTTTCTTTTTTTTTCTTCTTCAATTTGGCTAATGGTTCATTGGATTGTGGTTTTTTTGTTTTTTTTGGTTTTTGTTTTTTTTTTTCCCCAAAGAATTAACTTTAGATTTAAAATGGTTGTTTTTTAGTTTTGCTGGGGGCTTTTTTTATTTCCTAGAAACAAAATGTTAAAGCTGGAAGGGATCTTAGAGAAAACTTTCTTTTTTGATTTTAGTATAAACTTAGAAGGAAAAATGTAAGCTTAGTAAGGAAAGCAAACATTCTTGACATACAAATTATAGTAAAAGATTGTGAAACTATGAGCTTCTGTTTAGATTAGTCTTTTTTAAATGAACATATTGTATATATAGGGTTTTTTTCCTTTGTTCATTCTGCTCTCTTTGCTCTACATAATTTTATATAAGCCATATTACTTTAGATTCTTTATGAATGATGTTTTTAATAGCACATTATTTCTGTTGATTCCTATTCCACAATTTTTCAGGATTTCTTCCTATAAATATAGAACCACCTTAAGATTTGGTCCTGATAGCAATATTACTATATGCAAAAGTATAAGCAACAATTCTGTGGAATGCTCTGTAGTTTTGTTTAAAAAAAAAAAAAAAGATTGTGGCAATTCTTAGCCTATAGCAGCAGTATAATCACATGCCTATTAGTGACATTTGTCATTTATATAATACTTTGTTTGCAGAGTGCTGTATGTGTTTTGTTTATTCTCAGCACAGCTCTGTGATATGTGCTATTATACATCTATCTCTCCATTTTACAGATGAGGAAACTGAGACTGAGAATTTAAGCGATCGCTTAGAGTCATTACACAATTAATAATTACCTCAAGGGGATTTGATCTAATACCTTCAGACTCCCCAGTATAGCTTTCCAGCTACTTCCTCACTTTTTTTCTTTGTATGATCCCACTGGCACTGAATTTCATTTATTTGTTTGTCTGTTCGTTTATTTATTTATTTATTTAGGTCAATCTTTAACAACTCAGTAAGTGCAAAGTGATATTTCAGAGTTGTTTAAATTTTCTTTTCTTGAGCTATTAGAATATTTGAACAAATTTTCAGGTAATTATTGATACTTTATGGGGGAAGGGGAGGTTCCCCTGAAGACCACTTTTTTCTGCCTTTTGACCTATTGAGGAAGTAATTGGATTATAAATAAATTATGTTGGAATTGGAATTATATAAATTGGAATACCAGATTTTTATTAGACATTTTATGGCATAATTTTTGAGTTTTTTCCATTTTGTTTCTTTATATTCTGGACCCCTTGCTTTTTATTCTGTAAAAACATAGTAGCTGCTTAATAAATGTTTGTATATCAATATCATCAAATCCATCTAATTTGTTTTCTGTAATTTTTTTTTCTTTTTGTTGGATAACTAAGGATTTTCCTCCTTTACAATTACAATAGATGCCATTCAGTTTTCATATTTTTTTAATAGATTATTGATCCATTCCAAATTTTTTTTGCTATATGGTATGAGATTTTGTAATCCCATTTTTCACCATACTGCTATCCAGTTTTCCTGATAGTTTTTTTTTTTTTTTGCTTTGTTTATAAGAATCCTTCCCTAGTGTTTTATGCCCTTGGATTTTGCAGATACTATAATATTCTATATGTCTTTGGTTCTAATTCCAGATTGTCCATTCTCTTTTCAGCCTGTAGTATAATTTAATATCTGTCAGGACAAGTCTTCTTTATTTTTCCTCCCAAGTGTCCCCTTATATTGTTTTCTACTTATTATTCTACATACATTTCAAAATCACTATCTAATTTTAGAAAGAAACCCATTAATGAGAAATAGCATGGCATAGTTGATGGCTTTTCAGAGACTGGAAATTGTGGGTTCAAGTACAACCTCAGACATAACTTGGCTGAATGGCTGTGCAAGTCATTTAACCTCTTACAACTCTCTTGAGTTATAGCGCAGGTATTAATAAAATTATAAATCCTATCTCTCAAAATTCCATTTGGGGTGTGTATGTATGTGTGTGTGTTTCATTACTTCAAAAAGGTATGGGTTTTTTGGTAGGGACATCCCACTAATTAATCACAGTCACCATGGTCTTGAAGGATGCTGTGACCAAAATATTTATCAAAATAGCAGGCGAATTGATAAGCATCTTCTTTGTCAAACAAGCATTGGGGTTTTTTTTAACAGTTACTATTTGCCAGGTATTATGGTACCTGGAGATAGAAAAAAAGGGAAAAACACTGCCTCTACTTATACCTTTCCAGATTGATACAGCTGCCAGGATCTGTAGTGTTTTACCATTTTCAGAGGATCCCTTGAGGAAACTGAGGCTTATAAAGGTTACATGACTTGGCAATGAGCAAACAGCTAAGTGTCAGAGATAAGAATTGAACCCAAGTATTCTTATTCCAGATGTATTGTTATTTCCACTGTACCTTGCTGCTCTTTTATAGCATTTTACTATATGAGAAAATTAAGCCTTGGAGAAGGGCAGAGATTGCTCTTCCTGATTTTATTATTTTTCTTTTTCTAGTTTATTTTGTCAAGTGGTTCTCTTTAAAAGTTCTTTATGTAGGAAATTCATCAATTAATAAATTTTTTTCTTTCTTAGAGCAAGGAATTTTACCTTTAATTCTGCTTTGACAACATTCAGTAAAACTTCATAGGGACAGCTAGGTGGCACAGAAGGTAGAGCAGTGATTTTGGAATTGGGAGGACCTGAGTTCAAATGTGGTCTCAGACACTTAACACTTCCCAGCTGTGTAACCCTGGGCAAGTCACTTACCCATTTGCATTAAAAGGGAGGGAGGATTTTTTTTTTTTTTATCCTTACCCTTCTTGTATTATTCGTATTTGTTGTTTTCCTAAGTATTTCGGTTGCTATTTGGCAATCCTTTTTTCCTTCTTTTTTTGGAGGCAGTGGGGGATTAAGTGACTTACCCAGGGTCATATAGCTAATAAGTGTCTGGGGTCAAATTTGAACTCAAGTCTTCCTGACCCCTGGGGCAGCACTGCACACACTAGCTGCCCTTTTATGATTTTATTTTTTGACCAGGAATTAAGATGGTTTAAATTTCCATGTGGCTGGGTACCTTTTAATTGTGTGTTTCTATTTTGATTGTATGTTTCTATTTTTAATGTAAGATAGTCTGCAAATATAGTGTATAGAATTTCTGCCTTTCCCCCCCCCTTCACAAAGCATGTTTTTATGTCTTAGTATAGAATCTTAGAATTTAGACCTTAGATATGGTCTAGTTCAATTTTATGACTAACGTCTAGGGTCAGTCACATAGCAAGTTAGAAACACATTCTGAGCCCAGTTCTAACTGCCAGGCCAGTATTCCTTCCACTCCCTCACCAGCCACGTCTTCATCTTATCAGTTAACTCCACCTTATTTATTATGTTTTCAGCTCTTTAATCCTTCATTAATTTTATGTCTATTTAGTAAATTATTTTCTAATATTATTGTTTCTAATTCCAAATATTTTCTTCTTAGTTTCTTTCTCCAAATTCTCAGTCTTTCATTACTGTTTTTTATTTGTTGTTGTTGTTGCTGTGTCATCTGGCCAGAGAGATTCAATATTGCTAGTTTTTCAATGTTTAATATTATATAGTGTCCTTGTATATATTTTAGTGTTTTTTTTCTCTGTAGACTACTTTTATCTGCTAGTCACCCCTGCTTTTATAGTAATTCTAAGGGCCCTTATCTTTCTCTTCTTTCCCTTTGTCCACCTAGGGTATTATATCCTAACTCTGCTGAAAGAAAAGTAAATTTTCATCCCTGAAACTCTACAAGATATCTTGGGTTTACAGACTAGAACTGTTCCCTAAACTTAAATCAACCTCGTTTGGTCACTGTTTTGACCAGAAACTCGTTAAGGGTCTTCCTCTCCCAGATTGATTTTTTTTTTTTAATATTTAATTTAATTTTTTTAACTAGGTAAAACAGACTATTCTCTTCCCTATTTCTTACCTAACCTTTATCATTGATTGAGTCTTGCTTCAGTCAGAGACTTGTTAAAGATCTTAGCTTAAAAAGGTCAAAGTCTTCCCCTACTGCATCTAGGGCCATCTTCAATCATTCTGGCTAATCTTGCCACTGGAACCAGGTGGCTTTAGGGGAGAAAGTGAGGCTGGTTATCTTGCATAGCCCTCCCTCACTTAAATCCAGTTCACTCCCTGATGTCATGGTCCTTTTTGGGAACAAAACATAAATACCAGCAAAGCCCTTAAAGATTGAATATAAACTTCATTCTCAGATAAGGAAACTGAGCCCTTGAGAACAATATTAATTTGACCATAGTCGACCCAGCAAATGAGTGGCTGAATCAGAGATAAAACCCAGTTCTTCTGAATCTAAGTCCATTGTTCTCATAGGCAACAGATTGAGATTAAAGACAAAATCTAACTAATAGTGACTCTCTCTGCCCATTATTTTAATAGGGGAATTGAGCCTGTGTTCTATCATCTTAGGTTTCTACTCATCCAGTAAGTTTATTTTTATTGTTCTGGGCATTTTCTTCTCTTTACACAATTTCTATAGTATATTTTAAACTCTCTTATTTCCCGTATACCAGCTCAAAACAATTTTTGCTCACTTTGTAATACTTTTAACTTCAGTGATTTCTCGGATATTTTATTTCTGACTATTGGTTTTTATTGATAACTTGAAAAACCTTGAAGTTTATATAAAGATAATATGGCATTTAGCTTTGGGAACTAACCATCACCAACCTGTCCATCCATGTTATGTTTCTATTCTTTCACATTTTCACACTGTTGTGTATCTTTTTTTTTACATTAGCTTTCTTTATCAAGTATGTCTCATCTTTTTTTCAGATCTCCATAGTTTCTTGATCTTTGCAGATGTGAGACTTGAGTGAAATATTTCCTTCATTTCTGCAAAGTCTTGAAATAGTTTCCAAATTCAGCTAGCAATCCTCTGGTTCTAAAAGTGAGCTTGAAATAGGGTCATCTGTTTGTGTCTTCTAGCTTGGTACTTTACAAGTGGGATAATTCCTGTTTCTCTTTTGTTCTTTCTGGGTTCCTCCCTCTCCCCCACCCTGGCCCCCGTTCTGTTCTTCTCCAAGGTCTTTGGGGCATGTCCCAAGTCATTTCTTATCCTCAAATCTCTAAATGTTCTCTCCTTTCTTCTTGGCAGCTTGGAAAATGCCATCTTTGTCTCTTAAAGTTTGCAAACTTGCCAGGTAAGTGTCTAGAGGGCTGTCTTTGAGGATGGTTCATGGAAGAGGCTCTGTGACCCTCTCTTCATGTTCAGACTGAGACCATAAGTTTTGGAAAATGTTCTTTAATCATTTCTCACGCTATGTTTTCTGTGGTACGAGCCTTTTTCATCTTTTTTTTCTTTCCTTTTTAAAAATTAAATTTACTTACTATCAACAAACATAAATCTGCAAATAAAAAACAAAAAATTATACCTAAAACCAAAAACCTCAAATATTTGTAGCTTTTAAAATTTAAGTAAATCAATTTTAACAAAGTAATAACAAAAATCATCTTTGTTACTGCCCCCTTTAAATCTTTGCTTTTTTTCCAGATTTCATTACTATTTTTATTTTCATAATTACAGCCACTACCTATATTCTTTTGGTCTTGCTTTCTTCACTCTTATCACTGCATATGTCTCCCATATTTATTTGTGTCCTATCTCTTTTGGTGCTCTTACTAATCATTATGAAGTTCCTTGATCTATTTTCTAGGGTCTTGAGTTTCTCCTATGAAACTGTTATCCATTTATATTCTATAGCCCAGCTTTGCAACCTCTAGTGTAGCTTTCAGTATCGTTATTGAGACTTTGCTGCCTCAGTTCTCCTCATGTTCTTCATTCCTGTTTTAGAAACTTTGCCAGTTCATCTTTTTATTTTAGCCTTTACATTTTAAGTTCCACTTGACCTCTCTATCTGTTTACCTTACTCACCTACTCTACATTTCAGCCAAAATGAATCTTTTTTTTTTTGAGTTCTGCTACCTCAATGAAAACAATCTCTCCCAAATTTTCTTAGAGCACATTTTTGGATCTCTCCATAGTTCATATAACATTCTTGTGTATATGTTGAAGGCTTTTGAGAACAGAAGCTGATATTTTTCACCTTGTATCCCTGTTGCCTAGCAAACTGTGTTGTTACACATGTTTATAAATGTATGCTAAGTCTGTTAAGTAGAATTAAATGTTTTATGTGATCTTGTACAATCTCCCTGAGCCTCAAGTTTCATCATTTGTAAAATGAGGCTGAGCCAAGGTGATTTCTGAGAGCCATGCCATTGTTAGAATCTATGATTCCTTTGGAAGTTGCTAACACTAATTCTTTATACTTTTGTCTCTAAGCTTGAGCCCAACATCAGAATCCCTGGATTCAAATCCTAGCTCTACCACTATTGCCAGTTTACTTCAGACAAGTAACTTCTTAATGGACCTCAGTTCCCTCATTTAGACAATAATTCCTACTACCTTAATCTCACCAGGTTGCCAGGGTAAAATTAAATAATGTGTGCATGCACATTTTGTAAGTTGCTTTATAGATTTAGGAAGTAGAATATCTGTTTCCTGCTCCTCTCTCTTCCTCTTTGTTGGTGCCATAGTTGGAGGCTACCTTTGTGGTTGCAGCAAACAGAAGTTTTATGTCTCCTTTCACCTATCACCTTCCTGAAAGTTTCCCAATCCAATTCATAGTCATATCTTCCATGAATTACCAGTCCTCAAAATAAAGACAATATATTCAACACAATCTAAACCAAATTCATCTTAGTTGAAATATACTTGGGATCTTAGATTTCAGTGCCTCAAGATCTTTATCCTTAGCATCACTATACTAATGAAATAAGTAAAGTTGGCTGAAATTTCCAATTGATAGAATATTGAATTAAACAGCTTTTCATTCATATGGTTCTGGGGCCTTCATATTACCCAATAGCTTTCTCTTTTATTCAAATCAAGAATAAAATTGGTTTTAATTGAATTCTGTTTGTTATCTCATTCATACTATTTATTAGACTTAGTAATAAGCATTTGACACGTTTGTTATTAGAATCTACAAATGTGTTTTATACAATCAAGATTGCACAAAGAGAGTTTCCCTTTGCAGTCACATATGCTTTTAGAGCATTGTTAAGAGTTAAAATCCCTTTTTTGGGAGGGAAGGGGGATTTTAATATTTTATTTTTTCCCAATTATATATAAAACAATTTTTAACTTTCTTTTTTGACCATTTTGAGTTCTAGATTCTCTTCCAATCTCTTTCCCTTCCCCTATCATTGAAAAAGCAAGCAATTTGATAATGGTAATAAATGTGTAGTCATGTTGTGAAAGAAAACATACAAAAACAAGAAAAATAAATTAAAATAATAGTATGCTTTGATCTGCATTTAGATTCTATCACTCTCTGGAGATAGATAGCATTTTTCATCATAAGTCCTTCAGAATTATCTTAGATCTTTCCTAAGTCATTCATAGTTGATCATTATACGATATCGCTATCACTATGTGCAGTGTTCTTCTAATTCTGCTCATTTCACTTTGCATCAATTCGTGTAAGTCTTTCCAGGTTTTTTTGAAATCATCCTGCTCATTATTTCTTACAGTACAATAGTATTCCATCACAACTAATATATCACAACTTATTTAGTCATTCCCCAATTGATAGTTTTACCCTCAATTTCCAATTCTTTGCCACCAGAAAAAAAGAAGCTATGATTTTGTACATATGGGTTCTTTTCCTTTTTTTTTTTTTTTTTTTTAATCAGGATATACCCCTATTGGTGGTATTTTTAGATTAAAGAGTATGCAATTTTATGGCCCTTTGTCATAGTTACTGCTTTCCAGAATGACTAGTTCACAATTTGTGCCTCAATTTTCTCATATTCCCTTCAACATTTCTCATTTTTCTTTTCTGTCATATTAAACAAGCTGATAGGTGTGAAGTGATACCTCAGAGTTGTTTTAATTTGTATTTTTCTACTCAAGTGATTTAGAGCATTTTTTTATTTGACTATAGCTTTGATTTTCTTCATCAGAAAATAGCCTGTTCATACCTTTGACCATTTATCAATTGGGGAATAACTTATATTATTATAAATTTGACTTAGTTCTCTGCGTATTTGAGAGATGAGGCCTTTTTCAGAGAAACGTGAAGACAGTTTTTTTTTTTTTGTTTGTTTTTTGGGTTTGTTTTTTTTTTTTTTTTCCTTTTTGCTAGTTTTCTGCTTTTCTTCTGTTGGCTGCAAAACCTTTTTAATTTAATAGAACCAAAATTATTCATTTTATATCCCATAATGCTCACTGTTTCTTGTCTGGTGATAAATTCTTCCCTTATCCATCAATCTGACAGTTAAACTATTCAGTGTTTCCCTAATTTGCTTATGGCATTTCCCTTTATGAAGAGTTAGAATTCTTCTTGAAAAAAGTTTTCTGAAGATTAAACTGATATTTGCCTAATTCTATTGGCTCTTTTCTCCTTTAGCATGCCTCTGCAGATGTGGAAAAGATGATACTTGGAAACAAATGTGATGTGAATGAAAGAAGACAAGTTTCCAAAGAACGAGGGGAAAAGGTATGAACGATGTTTTGTTTGGTCATGTTTAAAATAATGACACACTTGTAGGCTGTGTTGACTTAAATATGCTTAAAAGACTAATTTTTTTTCCTTTTCCTAACAGTGAAAAATTGTCCTTATCTGTCGACTTCAGCCACAAGCTACAAGGTGGTTGCTTTATCCAAGTGCATGTGTTTGTGCATGCCCGTATGTCTGTGCATATGTGGAACAACATCGATCTTTAGAGTAGTCATGTGGGAGGAACACCAAATTTAAACTTCAACCCTGCCTCTCCCATTGATAGCCATGCAAAGATGGAAAAGCTTCCTCATTCCTCTGAGTTTCTTTCTTTGGAAAAGATAAGAAGGAAAATAATAACACTTATTTGGCACTTTACATGTAGTTCGTACTTGCCCTACCTAATTCACAGAAGCTTCAAATTAAGATAGTGAAAGTGATTTTTAAAAAATACCCATACATGGCCAACTAAATAGAATTCATTGTTATTAAATGAAAAAAAAAAAAAAAAGTAAAAATTAAAATCTTTGCCTCACTTTCAAAACAGAAATCATTTTCTTTTTCCTCATTTTGTGTAACATTTTCAAATGATTCCCAAATATCCCATCAGTTTACTGGCACATAGTAGGCATTTAATAAATAAATGGCTTACTGATTAATGATTGATTGAATACTCTGTCTTACTGGAGTTGCTCTGTCCACTCTCAAACACATCTAGTAGATCCATGAAGTATTTGTAGTAGGAGATGGAAAAGAATCACATAGCATGTAATGAAGATAGTAACTTCTTTGTATCCAGTCTGTCACAGCTAAGTGAATTGATTTAAGTAGTGAATAAGACCTAAAATCTTCTAACAAGAACCAAACAGTGATCATTATGATTTCAATCAGTAAATTGATGGACTGTGTATGGGAGTAATCTAGGTGAAAGATGATGAGAGCATGAGCTAAGATGGTAGCTGTTTTGAGTAAGAAAAAGGGGTCAGATATAAGAAGTGCTAATTGATTAGATGGTGTATGTTGAAAAAGAGGGAAGAATACAGGATAATGCTGGAGTTACGAACCTGAGAGACTGGAAGAATAGTGATGCTTTAAATAAAAACTGAGAAGGTGGAAAGATGACTATGGGTTTGAGAAAAGAGACAATTAGGTTTATTTGGAGTAGATGGACTTGGACATGTCTCCAGAACATCTGTTTTGAAATGACAACAGACAATTTGTTATATGGAGTTAAAGTCATAGGGAAAGTGGCTAAGAAAAGAATGAGGAGAGAAGGTCATCACAAAAGCTCATAAGTTTGAAGAAATGATATTTGAGGGTGGGGGGTAGTGTTCGGTATCAAATATAGCAGATAGTTCAAGAAAAATTATTTAAACCAGTCAGATTGGGCAATTAAAGGACCATTTGATAACTTTGGAGGGAGTAGTTTCAGTTGAGTGAGGTGGGAATTCAAATTAGTAAGAATATAGGATCAAGTGAAAGGCGAGAAAGTGGAGACAGTAAAGATAGACAGATTTTTCCTGAGTGTTATCTGAGGAAGGGAACAGAGAGAGAAGACGATAGTTTGATATAGGGTAAGGCCATAATAAAAAAAAATAAAACCTCATCCTGAGGTTTGGGCACGGTTGATGTCCATGAGGAAGAAAACAATAAGGAAGAGATGTTTAGTTTTTGTCTTTTGTTCTCAAAGAGGACCAAAATGACATCACCATGTTGGGTTCAGAGTACAATGTGTCTGACTGTGGCTGATCAGACCAGTATAAGCTTGGAAAGCTTTCCAGCTGATTGGGCATGCCTATTGAGTGGTAGAGAGTAGGAGGAGATTGAAGTTGTAATCTACTGAAGGAATGGGAGGGGATGGGGTCAAGTGTACATGTAGAGTCATTGATCTTCCCGGGAGAAAGTCCATCTCATTATCAGAGACTGGGAAGGGACAGGGATGACAGAGAAAGGGAAGATTTGTCAGTGTCTTCAGTATTCTTAATAAACTATCTCTGCCAAGAGAGGCGGGGGGGGCCTTTCTCAGTTGTGTAGATCTGGGGGATTGAGAATAAAAAGTTTGGGCAAGTGGAACAATTTTCTTTTAAACCTGAAATGAGACTTTTAAAAAGCAATGAAGTTCTCCTTACTTCCTTCTACCTCCCTAAAAAAAAAAAAAGAAAAAAGGAATCACAAACAGTTCAACTTTGAAAATTACATATAGGATTTATTATATATTTGAAAAGTAGTCTTTACGTAATAGAGATTCACAGTTTTTATATTTAGTCCTCTCATCTACAGTATGTGTAGAAATGCTCTTTTTATTCAGTGTTTATTCAGCAAAAGAATGCAAAAGCATTTTTATAGGGAGTAAATCAAAGAATATTAGGGAAGGATAAAGGATTACCTTGCTACATTAAGGGCCCAGATGAAGTTGAATAATATGTGAATTTATAATGTATCCAGTTATGGTACTTCCTCCAGTTTTCTTCAGCAGCATATGAATAGGCTCAGAGGAGGCAGATGGCAGACTAATCTTGGACTGAAGTTTGTCAAGGGATTAGAGGCAATAGGGATTCAAGGTAAGAGGGCAGTGTAGACTTGAACTAGCTAACTATAGAGTCAGTTCTGAAGAAGGAAGCAAAGGCAAGGATCTGAGGAAATACTTATTGGAGGTTTCAACATGGGCCTTTGTCCACACTGATTTTATAAGTTTATAAGAGGTAAGACATAGGGAGAGATGTGTGATCAGGAAAATGCTGAGGTTTTTCATTATTCTCTTTTTTTCCACGAACTACCTTTGACTTTGCCCAGTTGTAAAATCTTGAACATGTTTGTTTTTACAACAGGTGAATTAGAGGGTTTTTTAATTGTCCTGGACTGTTGTATCAGAAGGTAATTAAGCTAACCTCACAGGAACTAACTAGGTGACTCAGAGAGAAAAGTGCTGAGCCTGAAGACAGGAAGACCTGAGTTCAAATCTGGCCTCAGACAACCGATTAGCTGTGTGACCCAAATCACTTAATCTCTATTTGCCTTAATCTACTGGGGAAGAAAATGGCAAACCACTCCAGTATCATTGCCTTAAAAATGCCATGACCAACACTGTTATGCTAAGGTCCACAAGGATACAATTCAAGAATAATAACCTAACATTTTGAAGGATAATACCTAAAGCTTTTTAATGTACCACAAAAAATTATGTAGAAAGGTATTAAATAGCTACTATTGCCTTGCAAATCCTTAATGCTTAAATGAATTCCTGTGAGTTCCCAAGTCACAGGTCACAGCCCATCCTGGCTACCTTAACTTCTACAATCCTTGTCCATGACCTTCTATCCATAAGTCTGTCAAAGCATATTCTTAAGTCTCCTATTTAATGTAGCTATAAATATGGCACAAGGTATCTTTGTTTAGTATCTCTACTCTACCTGCCTACCCCCATAGAAAAGGGGAGATTGTATAACTCTTTTAATACCTTGTGCCACTTCTTTCTCATCATTCTTCATTTATAATACACTTTAGCCAATGCAGTCTACCATGCATCCTCATAGAACCCACCAGGACCTTACCTTTCCCAATCCACCCACAGTAGCCCACATCCTGGTGGATCCAAAGTTAGTTATATAGTGCTTTTCAAGTAATCTGATTTTAACATTCAGGAAATACTATATCTTGGAGGAGAGCCTTAGAGATATAACTTTGTTTGCCAAAATGAAGCATTTTTTTTCCTTGCTTGTCAAACATTAAATTCAGTGGGATCCTGTATTCTACCTTTTGTTAGTTGCATGACTATGAAGATATAATCTGCTATAGAATATCACAAATTTCATTTTGTATTTTCAAAAATGCCTTCAGTATATGCATAAGTTATTCTTACAAAGCTTTTGTAAAAATGAGAAAGTAGACACATGATTTGGTAGTTGTCAGTGCTTTCTTGGTGACTTTTTTTGATAGTAATAATACCTCTGGGGGTTGGGAGGTTTCCTGTAGTTTCCCCTTTCAGATGCTTTAAGATTAGATCTCTCACAATTATCATCTCCTGATTGGACTACATTTAAGGGCCAATTAAGTGTCTTCACTTATAGAGAAAACTATTTTATTTTGTTTAAGAAATGTTGATAGATCTTTACAATTTGTCATAAGTCTATCTTGTCTTCTCAGTTTTATCCTTAAATACTTTGGGGAAAATCATGCTAATTTTTCTGCAAACTTGTTTTAGCCTCTAACACTTCACCATTTGTTTCTATATATTTTTTCCTAATCTTCTACTGTCTTCCATAAGATTTTGCAGAAGAGTTTATATTTTCCTAAGCTACTGTTGCCTTTGGCTGGCATAGTTCTGCATGACAAGATCAGGTGTTTGAAAGCCTTTCTAGCCTCTTTTGGCCTTGTTTTATATTGTCTACATTTTCTTAGCAAATGAGGACAGTCTGTGTCTCATATTTTATTTGTGTCAATTCAATGTCTAAATCAGTGAGGTCGGGTCTGTTTTTGTAGCATGCTATAACTTCTTTGACTCCAGATTCTTCTGATTTGACAAAGACAGGAAATGAAGTTCAAGCTAATCAAGTGTCACATGAAATATTTTTTGTGGTCCTTAGATTCACAGTAAAACCACCTCTATAAATACCTTTACTTGCCATACCAATTAGCAGAACCTCTGAACCATCCTTCCGTATAGCTACAAGTTTCATAGCTACTGGTTTCATTTTTAGTGATAATGTTACTGTTAATGTAATCCAGTTCCTCTAGTAAAATATCAGCTCATTGCTCTTTGGGCAAAGATCTCATGTTAAAAGAATTTACCAATAGTTACTTATATGTAATCTAAAATCTGTGAATTCTTAGCCTATCTTTCTGCATTTTTTTTTTCCTTATTCAACCATCACTGCTGCACATAATGAAAAGGATTGAAGATCATCTCTTTTTGCTTTGGTAACCATGATAAAAGAAATTAGCACCTAGTGGCTGTCAATGAGCCTCTTTGTGCTTAGCTTGGCTGGGTCTGGGGCAGCAAACATGGTGTGTTAACCAGCACCATGCTCACTTCCATAGCACTATATCTGGTTGGATATAGTAGAAATGTCGGTGTTTGACAAAGTGGTAAATGAGTGGTCACACTTGATCTGGCTAGAACATGCAGAGTGTCTTCTGATCCCTAGCTAGTATCTTAAACTGTGGTCCAGAAATTTAAATTCTATTCTCAGACACCATCTTTCTAACTGTTCATTTCCCAAGTATTCCTTTCTTTTTTAAAGCCCTTTCCTCAGTCAGGAATGATAGGGGGAAAAATTTATGCCCAAGTTGCAACTCACTCTATTCCATTTTTTGAATTTTACACTGACTTTTATCTAGTTTCTAATATGGAATGTTCTTTCAGTGTTGAGACACAACTAGATCTGGACTCTCATAGCCTGAATTTGAATCCTGTCCCTGTTATATACCTCCTAGAGCTTCACTTTTCTTGTCTAAAATGAAGATTATTGAATAATTCTTGAACCTACTTTGCAAAATTGCAAGAAAAGTACTATCAACCTTAAGGTATTCATAGAAAATATAAGCTAATGCTTACTAACTTGTCTTGTGTTATATGGCTTTCTTGTAGCTAGCACTTGATTATGGAATTAAATTCATGGAGACCAGCGCAAAGGCCAATATCAACGTAGAGAATGTGAGTATGTGACAGAATAATACATTATATTAATCTGCTCACCACAGTTTGTTCTACTTTACTCAGACATACACTTTGGAATTAAAACTCTTTTAATCAGTTACGATCATAGCTTTTTAAATAACTGCCAGACCTTCCTAGGACTTATTTCCAGGGGGTGTTCTACAAAGTGGATATGTTCAGGAATTAGATTCAAATTAGGCCTTAATTCCTGTTCCTGATCCTCACTTATGATCTGTTGTCAATAGATTTAAGCTTTGATTCTCTTATTCTGACAAAAATTGAGTTAAGGGATTAAATTGACCTAGCCATAGATAAATCTGTGTTTTTTATCTTATTTCTATGAATGTATCTGCCTCTATGGGCCAGAAGAAGTATATAAAAGCTCCTTGCTCCAGCCTCTAATTGTGACACTGGTAGAGAGCTGCCCTATGTTTTGATAGATCTTTTTCAAGGTGAATATTCCACATTTTAACTTATGAGAAACTTGGTATACTGGAAAAAGGAAATTTGATTTAATTTCTGCCCTCTGGTACTTTCATCAGCAAATGTATTAAGTCCCTGCTATATGAGGAGTAGTCTGGTAAGGGATGAGTTACAAAGAAAAAGACAAAATAGTCCCTAATCTCAAAGACTTTATATTTTCTCTCTCTCTCTCTTTTTTTTTGTTTTTTTTTTTTTTGTTTGTTTGTTTTTTTGTGAGGCAGTTGGGGTTAAGTGACTTGCTCAGAGTCACACAGCTAGTAAGTATTAAATATCTGAGATTGGATTTGACCTCAGGTCCTCTTGACTTTAAGGCAGTACTCTATCCACTGTGCCATCTAGCTGTCCCAAGTTTACATTCTCTTAGGAGAGAAAACCTTTGTTGTATTTGAGAATATTCAGAGTAAACTTAGCTTATTACTGTCTAGTCTTGAGTAAGCCAGCTAACTTCTTAACCTCAGTTTTTTTATCTATAAAATAGGGATAATAATATCTCTTAACAAACTCAGGATTGTTTGCCAGATCAAATCCAATAATGGATATAAATTATTTTCTTCTTGCCCTTAATATTTAATATTAATAAAATTGTGGTGGGATACAGATGTTGTGAACTGCTTCTCAGCTTTGTCCAGCCCAAATGATTTATAGTGTGTTTGTTTTTGGTTTTTTTTTTCCTGAGGCTGCGGTCAAGTGACTTGCCCAGGGTCACACAGCTAGGAAGTGTTAAGTATCTGAGACCATATTTGAACTTAGGTCCTCCTGAATTCAAGGCTGGTGCTCTATCCACTGCGCCACCTAGCTGCCCCTTGTGTGTTTGGTTTTGAATGTCCTTCCATTCTGATAGCCCTGAGAAAATTAGAAAATATCATTTCTTTAGGGAGAAAATTGAGCTAGGCAATCGTGCAGAATACTGTGGAGATAGCCACTTCTGGTGTGGAGCCACTGCCAGGGAAACAAAAATGCATAACTCACTTGCTGTTGTCAAGGAGTCCACAGTTTATTTGAATTGATCAGACATAATTATTTGTAATCACAAACCTCCAATGAGAGGTGCAGAATAAGTGCTGAAGGCAGACCAAAGGAAGGAGAGATGCCTCTGGACAGAAGTTGTCAGCAAAGGGCTTCCTAGAAGAGGAGGTGAAATTTCATTAGGCCTTCTGTGAATGATGGATAGGATATGAATAGAAGTAGAGAGAATCAAGGCTGGACAATGAATGCATGAACAAAGTCATAGATGCAGAATATAAATTCAACAGATTACATACTGTTTTAAAACATTCTGTTTGATGTTGGGGACATGAATTTGGAAAATATAGTTTATGGTACACTCTTAATGAAGCAAGAAGTTCATTGTAGAGAGTGTTAGAAGTTAAGATTAGAGAGTTAGTTTGAATCCAAATTGAAGGGGTCTAGAATTAGCCAGACCCCAGAGTTTGGACTTGATCCTGTAAGTAGATTGTAAAATGTAAATATACAAGTCCTGACTACAAATCTACGACTAAAAAACTACAAATTGTTTTTCATTGCCATAGAATGTAAGCTATGCTCTGAGGAAAAAGCATAGTTAGTATAACAGACTAGAAGGTCTTCAAATGGATTTTAAGTCATTTGTAACTTCCTGCTTATGCAGTATGGATAGTAACTTTTCTTTCCTACTCTAGGCATTTTTCACTCTTGCAAGAGACATCAAAGCAAAAATGGACAAAAAATTGGTGAGTAATGATTCATTCCAAATCGTGGAAAGCATCATTACAGTAATAACTGGTCCCCTGAGGACAAGTTCTCTCTTCAATAAAGTGTTAGTTATGGCAGATGTTTCCTCACTGTCTACAAAATTAATTGAGGCTTGCCAAGTTGAGCTGACACTAGCATTAGCTGTGTTTAGGGAAACTTAAATGTAATAACATCATTGAACTCCATATGCAGCTACTAGAAAAAGTCAGGTGAAAAGATTCCCATTTGACTTTTCAGCCTTATATCATCATCATCTTGTTAGTACTTTACAGTAATGCAAAAAAAAAACCCAAAACAGCAAGGCTGTGCTTATACAGAATGACAGAGCTGGGGAATAAGATGTACATACATACATACAGTTCTTTAGAGATCAAATGCCCAAACCCTTTGTGTTATAGATGAAGAAAATGTGACAGAGAAAAAGGACAAGGCTCATCCTAAGTCACCCTGGGAATCAGTAGCAGATTCAAGGCATTTTTCTTGCTGGCTTTCCATTTACTCCTATGTTAAAATAAGAGAAGCCTAGACAGCCTCTTGGGTCTATTTTAGCTCCACTCTCCATCTCTGACCAGTTGTCTTTTTTCTCCTGACTCTCTCTGGTTCATTATTCTCTGTGCTACACCCCTCTGGCTTTCTCCCACCCCCCTTGGTGGGACTGCTTTTTGATGTGTTCCCTGGGGAGGTCAAGCTAGTCCAATGGGGAAATGGAAGTAAAGTGTTTATGGTGGCCATGTAGGAAGAGTTGTTTGAATACTAAGGATGCGTACTGTCTCAGTGGCTTTTCCTCCAGCTCACCCTTTTTTACTGGGAAAAATCCTTTCTATTTTTCAGGAGGGTAATAGTCCACAAGGCAACAGCCAGGGCGTCAAAATCACTCCCGACCAACAAAGGAAAAGCAGCTTTTTCCGATGTGTTCTTCTGTGAGGAACACCGCCTTAATCTGAGCCTGTGCTCAGCTGAACTGGACTGTGCCCGTTCCGAGTGAGTTTTCCTCTATCTGTGGACTTCCCACCTTCCAACACGCCTGTCCCATGGCTCCGTGGCTGCTGCGGGACTCCGGCTGCCGGAACGAAATTGAGAAATTGTTTATTTTAGTAACGGTCTGATTTTTCCAACTTTGGAGATGGAATAAGTTAAGAATTTACTATTTTTCCTGTAATGTTTGCCATATCGGCTCCAGCATTGTATGACCAGTGAAGAGAAACAGTTGAAAACTGACCAACAATAGCACCTTTCTATCAGGATTCAGTCTCTGAGGGTGGTTTGGCGTTTTGGTGTGTTTTGTCTCTCTTTATTTTTTGGTATCTGGAACACGTCTAAACTCCAACAAGAATACCAGCCTGGTCAGAAGAGGGCACTTAAATGCCAATATTGATTAAAGGTGTTTGTATACATGATCCCCATGCACCCACTGTACAGAGTCATGGACTCAGGCATTTATCTTACAAGCATTTCTGTCTCAGGACCCACTGCAAAAGTCACTCATTTAAGCAGCAGAGAGCTGACTATTGAGAGTGGGGAATATATCAGCCTCAACCTGGGCCTTTCCAAATTACGCTTTACTATTCGGTCATAAGGCTACATTCATAGTTCTGGACAATCTACCAAATCAAATCCATTTTTTAAATGTTTTGTAAAAATAAACCAAAGTGAAACATGAATTTATTGAATTCTTTGGAGAGTGTTTCAAGGGGGAACTACTGGCTTTCTCCTCTTTGGTGCCTGGGTTTCGGTCTCTTATCCATAATCCATTCAAGTTTCTTGTTATCTATAAGCCCCTCAGTGGCTTCTGTGATCTCTGACCTTTCACTGTCTAAAGTAATGCCTTTCTAGCTGTGGTATAAGTAGCTCCTGATGGTGATCCTCACGACTGAGGAAACAGGGATCACCCAGGGACCTTTACCCATTTCCTTCTTTGCCTATGATTTGGGGGAAAGGGTTGCCTCCCTAACATTTAAAAACCACAATGGCCAATGTTCCTCTGCCACCTCCAGTCGGGGACATCAGGTGGCCAAAACACATTCTTCCTCATGTATACAAACACAAACAGCCCCACGCTAGGCAGCAGGTCACCCTATCTCCAAACGGGATGTCCTTTTTAGCAGAGATTTATTTTTTAAATTCTTAGTGCCATGAAGTGATTCAGTCTTCGATTTCCAAGAACAGGTGCAGACGATTGGGGAGTCTGTGCTATTCCAATTGGCCGTGGCAGGAAGAGAAGAGTCCTCTCCACAGGCCCCATTCCCACCCCCAAGGTGTACCAGTGACACACAACACATTCCAATGTGAAATACTAACAGTAAAACAGTTTGGGGTTGGGGTTTTTGTTTTGTTTTGTAATTATCATTATTAGGTTCTCTTTGACAGCTAGTGGCTTTCAGCTTAGAGCCTGTACAATTGAAAGTAGTTTACTAGGTTGGAAGTAACGTCAACAACTAAGTTGTTTAGAAGCTGCTGTCTCAATCAAGTCATTGGCATAGTTCCATAGTTTCAGAATTAAAACAAACATATCAACAGTATCCTGCTATTCACTGGAATCTCTAACATGCTCTGTTTACATTGATAAATGCACTTAAGGAAAAGAAATTAAAGCTCATTTTAAAGTTAATGGACTTTATTTCCCGTCGTCTCCTTTTAAGAACAAGTCATAATAGATTTTTATTGTAATTTTTCAACTCATTTGAGCTCCCTACGCCCCTTAGAAAGTGAACTTTTAGTCGAGTGAACTGAGACTAGAAAGGTCAAATGACTTGCCCATTATTGCATAGATACTAAGTAGGAGGGAGTTGAACTCAGTTCTTCCGACTCCCAGTTAAGCTGTCATTACATTACACTAAGCTGCTTCTTTGAATAGGTATCAATTTTTCAATGAATGTTTGTTGATTTATTCATTTATTGTGATTTGAACCCTTTTGAATGCTAGAACTCAGCTTCCATGAACTAAGAACAGCAGCCATAAAAACAGCTCAGAGGTCAAAGTGTGGGTTGGTGATTTGGCTTAAATGTATCTCAGTCTTGTCTCACCTTTTCCCAAAGAAGCCCATCATCCTGTACTTGGATGGTTTATTTATGTACCCGGGCCTGGGCCTTGGAGGCCAGAGACACAACTGGGCAATGGTGCCAAATACAGAGGTTCCAGGCAGTGGCATGGACTTCCTGACTAGTAAGTTTCTGGCTGGCAAATCAAGCAGTCAAGGAAAAGTCCAGAGTTTGTTTCTTTCAAAGTTCCCCATTGGAAGTTTGTAGATCATGATAAAGATAAAGTTCAGGAAAAAACCAATCTTTGGTTGTGGATGGGGCAACTGTCACAGGGCACCTACCTTACCTTGATAACGAGAGCCCCTTCTAACCTATGTTCTTAATGTAAACAAGACAAGCCACAGCAGTAGTTAGCCATCTTACATTCAGGGATGCCACAAATGGAAATGGCCTTTTCATCTTAGAAGGTTAAAGCTGGAAGGGACCGATGGCTAAGAAAAAAGTTTCATCCAATAATAAGCATCATTTCACAAATGGAATAGATTCAATGGCATTCTAACCTGGTGCCAAAGCTGGGCCTTGAACCCAGTGCTTTCTGCATTTTCTATCTCTGCTCCTGGATTTTATCTCCATTCCTCTCTCAATCAGATAGAATAAGGTTGAAGTTGTCCCATTTTCTTTGTAAGCTCTGGGTGCTACGTAGACTGAGTTGTCCAGAGACGGGACAGGGTCAAAAGGTAAGATGGGAGCTGGTGAATGATTTACACCTTCCCCTCTTCTGTAGGGCTACACCCTCGGTCACTGGCCCTAAAGGGACAGATGGCCTTGCTCAGCAAACTGAAAGTCATTAGAGGATTGGGACTTTGGATATCCCTGATTTAAAATGGACCTAAATGCTTTGACAGAGGTGGAATTGTTTTTAATCCTATTAAAAACTGTCAGCAGCTTTTGACCTTTTGAATAAGGTCCAGATTTCTTTGCCTGTGTAAGCTGGTCCCAATTATGCTTATCTCATGCTCCCCTTTTTATACCTAACATACATAAGCCAAAGAGATCCTGTGCATCCTTTTTTATCTCCACTCCTTTACTCAAGCTATTCCTTTAATATTAAATGGTCTTTTCTTCCTCTTCATACTTTTCAAAGTTCAACTCAATTTCACCCTTGTCCAGGCAGCCTCACCACTCCAGTCCAAATGATCTTTCCCCCTTAGAAACACCTAAGTGTCACAATGCATAGAGACTAGACCCAAGTCAGGAAGACTTGAATTCAAGTCATTAGCTTTGTGATCTTGACCAAGTCACAATCTCTGTCTTGATTGTAAAATAGAGATGTACCAGCACCTTCCTTCCAAAGATATCAGGATTAAATGAAATATTTGTGAAGTGCTTTACATTGCCTGGAACATCATAGGCACTATATAAAATACTTGTTTCCTTCTGACTTTATTCCCTGGGTGAGCACTCATGGTTTTGAATTTTTATTCAGTTACCCAGTTCTAAATGTCTCATTTCCTCAAATAGACTTAGAACCCCACCAATTTTTCCTTCCAGAATGCCCCCAGCACAGGGCACAGAGAAAATAAAACATCAATATATACTTAGTATTATGGATTTAGAGATGGAAAGAATCTCAGGTTCAGCCTCATCATTGTTCATGAGACTCATTTGCCCAAGGCAGGGCCAAATTTCAGACTTGGGTCCATAAACTTCAAATCTATTATTTGTTTTCTCCATTGTTCAGTGCTATTACCTTGGTTGAAGATTTTATGTGAGGTTATCTTCTAGCTAATATATCCCAAGTGTAACCTCTGAGGTGAAAGAATCTGTGAACATGATTATTTAGCTGGGTTGTTTTTTTTTAAAATAAAAAGCATTATACTTCTAAAAAGTCAACTTAAGCAAGTTGCCTTAGGACTGGAGATGACTAAATGTGATGTCATTTTTCTAAGAGACAAAGGCAAATTCTTCAAAATACATGCTAATATTCTTGTTTTTAAAAAGAATAATTATTGGGGTTATAGGAAGGCAAAAGGCAAGAGGTTGAAGGACGGCTTAGTATCACAATTGTACACATAAGAAACATGAAGAAAGGAAGTAAAAAAATTTTAAAAGCTTTTAAACATTGGAAATAAAAAAAACATTCAAATGACGAAAAGAAAGTTCCAACACAATGAAAAACAAAGATATCAGAAGAAAAAATATACAAACAGAAGTACCAGAAATGAAAAACAAATTCCATAGGATATAAAGGATATACAATGAAATGAAGAAAATGAGCTGAACTACCAAGAGATGAAATAAGAGACTGAATGCAGTTAAGAAATTTTAATCAAGAAGATAATGAAATTCAACAATCTGTAAATATCAATGGGAAATAAAATTGTGATGAAAAGCATTTATTCAGAGCAGCTAGGTGGCACAGTAAATAGAGCACCAGCCCTGAAGTCAGGAGGATCTGAATTCAAATATGGCCTCAGACACTTAACACTTCCTAGCTGTGTGACCCTGGGCAAGTCACTTAATCCCAATTGCCTCAGGGGGAAAAAAAGAATTTACTCAGATTACAAAATGTCAGGAAAAAATTAAGCACAGGAAATTACACATCTAGAACAAGATTTTGGATTTAATGATAACAAAAGTAAAACCTAATTACTATAGTTCAGAAGACCATATTTTAAAAATTCCTTAAAAATTGAAAAAGAACAAACATCCATAAAATGCAGGAATACTAAATTCAGTTTGCACAAGTATCACTTTGAAGCTTTAAAACTATGGTTTCTTAATAGTTAAGATGGGGTTGTGGAGGTTTGTAGAGAAGCTTAGTTCTGCAATATATTCTCCAGCAAATATCTGAATATGGCCCCAGAAAGACCAATGCTAAAGGAAACAAAAATAAGTTGTTCCATCCATCCCACAATTACACAAAAAAGGTGATCAGAAAAGGGTGAAGGATCAAACCAGATAGGTCATTGCCTGCTAAAGTAAACAAAGAAGGGACAGGAAGAAGACCAGAGAGGATGTCATTGAAGAAACAAGCAAATCGCAGGAGTCTGATTAGAACCTAACAGAGATGGAAAAGGGAATAGAGCCAACACAAACTCCTTCAAATAGACGAGATAGCTATTTATGGATGCTGTAAACCAGCACTACTTCCAGTGACCAGGTTCTTGAAGCCAGATGCCATCAGAACACAGGTAAGAGATAAAAATGCCCCCATTATGTGCCCAAGATCCAAGTAATACAAACACACAAAACCATAATGGGAGACCAGGCCAATTTGACACCTGAGTGCCACTGTTGCAGAGGACTGCAAGAGAAGCCTAAGACAGTCTCCAACATCATTCTGAATTATCAGAGACTCCTCAGCAGAAGCAGAACCAACTCCTGCTTAAGGATTGTGCCGATGAGTACCAGTGGTCTTGTGATGGAGAGAGCCATCTCCACCCAGAAAAAGGACTGTGGGAACTGAGTGTGGATCACAGAATATTTTCACTTTTTTTGTTGTTTGCTTGCATTTTTATTTTCTTTCTCAGTTATTCCTTTTTTTTTAATTTTATAATTATAAAAAATTTTTTGACAGTACATATGCATGAGTAATTTTTTTATAACATTATCCCTTGTATTCATTTTTCCAAATTATCCCCTCCCTCCCTGTACTCCCTCCCCTAGATGACAGGCAATCCCATACATTTTACATGTGTTACATAGTTATTCCCTTTTTGATCTGATTTTTCTTATGCAGCAAGATAATTGTATAAATATACATAGAAGAATTGCACATATTTGACATACAGGAGATTAAAGAGGGGGTAGGGAAAAAGGAGGGAGAAAAAATTTGGAACACAAGGTTTTGCAAGGGTGAATGTTGAAAACTATTCATGTTTTGAAAATAAAAAGCTTAAAAAAAAAAAAAAAAAAGATTTAACTCAAGCTTGGAGTCACAGTGATGGGCCACTAAGATAAGGCCCAAATACCAGCCCCTTCATCTAGACTAACCACAGCTACAGCATCCAGACTACAAAAGAGACAGGGCCAAACAAGTCTTATCTAACCCTTCCAAGTGTGCCAGAGAGGCCTGACCCAAACACTAAATCCTAAAACAAGAACTGAAGCTGAAAACATAAGTAAATGGAAGAAAACACCAAACACAATTAGCACTATGAAGTAAAAAGAGATTAACCCAGAAAAAAATCCCACAATTGCAAACAGGCCTTCTGAAGGGTTTTAGTTTTGGTTTTAGTTTCAAATGGTTTAGCAGACACTATAAAATAGATAGAAAAAAGAAAAGAAAAAAATGAAACTTTGGGAGGAAAAATTTAAAAGGAGAATAAATGAGATTGATGAAGATGACAGAATAGAAGGAAGCAGTAAAACCTAGCTATCTCCCACAATTGTTCCAATAAAGATCAAAGAAGAATACCAGATCAAGTAATGACTGAGGAATCCAAGGAGAAACCAAAACAAGAAAATTTTTTTCGGCACAGAATAGCACATATCCAGAAATAGCCAAAGAACTGCAGGCATTTGAGAATTCATCCAGGAAGGACCATGCATCGAATTCTAGCATAGACCTTGGGGGGTCCTGTGGTGCTGTGTACCACATAAAGAAATAGTGTTTCTCTGTGCTCAAAGGCCTATAAAACTGCATACCCTTTAATCACTACTGGGTCTGTATCTCAGATCATAAAAGGGGGGAAAGTACCCACATGTACAAAAAAATGTGGCTCCAAGCTTGAATTAAATCTTTTTTTTTTAACTTTTTATTTTCAAAACATGCATAGTAACTTTAATTCTTGGAAAAGTCTGATTGTCAGAAATAACTTCTTCATATTAAGCTTAAATCTGCCTCTGATAACTGATAGTTATTGGTCCTACTTTTAATTTCTATAACTACAATCAATTAATTTATAAGAATTTAATGGGCACTTGCTATATGTTTGATTATGTTGAACTCTGAGGAGCTTATATTCTATTGATAGAGACAACTATGAAAATCAAGGCAAAATGAATACAGAGTAGAAGGAAGATGACAATAAAAAGGAGAGGATTAGGAAAAGCTTCTTGGAAGAGATGGAATTTCAGCAGTCTTAGAAAAGCCAGGGATGCTAAGAGTAAGAAAAAGTAAGAATAAGAGAATGCTAAGAGTAAGAGAAAGAAGTTAAACATTTAGAAGTAGAGTGAGTGAGCACCAAACAAGTGAATTAGGGAATTTTGATTCCATGATTTGAAACCAGATGAAGTCCAATGAATGAATAAAATAATTATAGTACTATTTTAAACAAAAAAATTTGTTTTTGTTTTTTTCTGTTACAAAAAAATGTAACATTACATGGATAAAAGGACCTTTCTGAGAAGATTGAGGGGAAACAGGAGAAAATGGAGGTAGAAACACTTCTCCATTTCCCTTCTTCCAAAGAGGGATTATTTATAAGCAAAGCAAACTTCAACATGGGAGGATTAAAAGGAAAGAGAGGAAGAATAAGAATCTCTAAGTGTTGTCTGGGCAAAGGAAAGAGAAAAGAGAAGAACAGAAGTAGGTTGCATCAAGCAACTGCAGGCTTCTTACTCACCAACTTCCTCTTTGTGAAGGAGTCCAGAAAGCAAAAGAGAGAGAAAAGTATAAAAGAACTAGATGGAGGGAAATGCACAATTATTATGACTATGAAAATGAATGAAATTAATTCATCCATAAAATTAAAGGGGAGAGCAGAGCAAATGAGAAAGCAAAATCTAAACAATATGCTGTTTACAAGAAGAAAAAATCCCTAAAACATCAAGACTCACACAAAGTTAAAATAAGAGGCTAGAGTAAAATGTATTATGAAGGAGAAATTAAGAAAATTATGAGAAATATTTTTCCTAAAATATGTGTCAAGGAAAACAAATAGAATAGTTGAATATTTACAAAAATATAAAATGACTAAATTAACAGAGTAAGAAGTAGAGAATTTAAATAACCCAATCTCAGGTTTCAAAAAAAGTATTAAATATGTCATAAATAAACTCCTGAAAGGGGGAAAAAGATAGGGCCAGATGGATTAATAAGTGAAACCTATCAAACATTCAAAGAAAGTGTTACAGAAATTGTTTGCAAAAATAGCAACATACAGATCCTACTGGATTCATCCTATAATGTAAAAATGGTCTTAATACTATTATGAAAGCCAAATAGATGAAAGAAAACTAAAGATCAAGTAGCCATGTATTAAGGTACAGAGATATAGTAAATGGGAAAAACCAAAAAGAAGAGATAGAAAATACATTGTTTACACTTCATTTGTTGTTGTTTTGGTCATGTCCAACATTACTATTACTATACACAATGTTCTCCCAATTCTCATTTCACTCTGCATCAGTTCATACAGGTTTTGCTATGTTTTTTTCTTAAATCACTCTCCTAATCATTTCTTATAGTACTCCATCACAATCATATGCCACTATTTGTTCAACCATTCTCCAACTGACGAGCATCATCGCAATTTCCAATTCTTTGCCACTGGAAAAAAAAAAGCTGCCATAAATATTTTTGTACATATTTTTTCTTAATCTCTTGAGTACAAACCTAATAGTGACATTAGAGGTCAAAAAGCATGAAGAGTTTGATAACCCTTTGTGTGTAGTTCCAAATTGTTCTTCAGAATAGTTGGACCAGTTCTGCAGACTATCAAGAGTGTATTAATGCACCTATTTTCCCTCATTCCCTACATTTGTCACTTCTGCTAGATGTGATGTGATACCTCAGAGTTACTTTAATTTTTATTTCTCTAAACAATAGTGATTTAAAGCATTTTTCATATGACTATAAATAGCTTTGATTTCCTCTTCTGAAAACTGCCTCTTTATATTCTTTGACCAATGGCTCTTTTTTTAAAAAAAAAATTTGACTCAGTTCCCTTTATATTTAAGAAGTTAGTTAGGCCTTTATCAGATTCTATCAGAAAAACTTTCTGTACATTTTTTAATATTAACTCCTGGTTTATGGTATCTATTAGCAAAATGTAGTTTCCCTGATTCTCTCTTTTAATTGTGAATAGTAATATCATTTACACCATGTTCTGAGAAACTTGCATCCAAAATTTTGTTGTTTTTGTTTAGTCATGTCCAACTCTTCATGACCTATTTCAGGTTTTCTTGGAAAAGAATAATTTGCCATTTCTTTCCCCAGTTCATTTTATAGATAAGGAACTGAGGTGAATAAACTTTAAGTGATTTGCTCAAGGTCACACAGTTTATAAGTGTCTGAGGATAAATTTGAGGAAGATGAGTCTTCCTGACTCCAGGCCAGTGGCTGCATTATACTAAAAAATCAAGTCTGCCCATTATAGTGGTGACATTATTCATTATGGTTCTTGAGTTTATAAGCTGACTTTTGCCCTATATGTCTAAACAAAGGTTGGAGACTTGGGATGACAGACCTGTCTAACTGAATAGACAATACTCATACTTCCTAGCTCTTCTTTTCTTTATTTTGGTTAAGGAGTCTTGTGAGTTGTTGTTGTTTTCAATTTTCAATGAAAATTAAATTTTCAATTTGTCTGACTCTTCATGGCCCCATCTAGGGCTTTCTTGGCAAATATACTGGCATTGTTTGTTATTTCCTTCTCCAGCTCAATTTACATATGAAGAAATCAAAGTACATGAGCTAAGTGACTTGCCCAGGTCACACAGTAAGTGTGAGGAAGATGTGTCTTCCTAACTTCATGTCCAGCACTCTATCCACTGCACTACAAAGCAAGCAGAATCAAGGAGGAAGCCATTTAATGCAGGAAAAAACAAACTCATGCAATACAAAATTGAGGCTAGCTACTGACAGAAAACCCCAGAGGTCTACTGGAGGATCACAACTTTCCTAGTTCCAAGGAAATACCAGTGGAAAGAAGTAGAGCAACTTCAAAGAGGTGAGAACCTGATAAAGAGTTAGAACAAATTCTCTGACCCCTTTCAGTTCCTGGCAAAGATAGCTAGTCCCTTTCCATTTATCCAAGTAGCCAAATAAACTTATATCTTCCTTGTCTTTTATTTTTAATAATTTTACTTAACCATATAAAAAATCTGTTGGCAAGCATAAATTAGAAGCTGTGCATCATGTTTTGGTTTTATTTAATATTTTATTTTTTTCCCCAATTATATGTGCAAAAATTTTTTAACATTCTTTTAAAAAAATTATTTCCAAATTCTCATCTTTCACTCTCATTTGAGAAAGCAAACAATTGGATATAGCCTATAATCATATTTTAATTATTTGTAATGTAACAGGGGGTTGGTGTATAGGCAAAATGTGCTTAGTTAATCCAATCCCCACTTGGAAGTGTCTAGGGAGCCTGCTAACAGAAAGATATGATCATGTACAATGGAAGGACCTTGTGTCCTGATTTGGAGCCTACACAAGCACTAGATAACTGCCTCTACTTCGCTGATCCCGTGGTGAGAAAGAACCTTTCTTATTGGTTGTGAATCCCAAAATGGGACACATTCAAAAAGCACCAACCAGTCAGAGTAATTCTCTTGGCCACTATTTAGGGGGAAAAAAGCAGGGCTAGGAAAAGTAAAGCTTCTGGCCCTCCCCATCTTAAACTAACATGTGATTTGTGAATTCAGCTCTCTTTTCTTTGCTTCTTTGTATTGCTTTTTCTTACTCTCACATAAAGAAACATGGAAAACAACTATAACCTAGCTTCAAAAGGAAAAAAAAAAAAAGGTCAGAGTAGACCAGATGTCTAGGAACCACAGTCCATGCTCAGTTTTTTCTATTAGCCCACCCAGAACTGAAACCATGAGAAGCTCAGTAGAAAGACCCTGAAAAATTAACTAAGCAATCCAGAAGCAACAACAGCTGAGATAAGAATGTATCCAGTGGCTCTGCCATATTTGACAAAAACTTGATGGGATGTGTGCTACATAAAAACTACTTTAATTTTTTTGAGTCTACTCTCCCTAGAGACTAAGGTAGTACAGATGTTAGAAGGAAATGTTTGCAATTCTGGAATTGCTATATCTTCACAATAAATATTCTTTTAAAAAAATTTATTGCCATTAATTGGCTAAGAGAAAATTAACTAATTACTTATGGCTAGCATTGGGGGGCATGTATTAGAGTGGGAGCTAAAACTGATAGCATTAGAGAAAAGCTACCTTTTTTCTAGGCAAGTCTGAGTACATTGTTCCCTCAAGGTACTCTTAGAAGCCTTGGTGAACTATGTAGTCAGACTTGCTCTGAAAGGGAATCCAGAGTCTTGCAACAATTATAACAAATTGCAATAAATAAAAGATAAAGAAGAGAGGAAGATGGAATCTCTTTTTTAGAGAAAGCATCCCTTGTTTAAGATCCAAGGCCAGACTTAGGGACCAGAGCTGTTAAGGAAAACTGGGGGCTCTGGTAATAAATTTATAAACTTGGTCTAAAAATTTATAATTGAGATATTTAGTTTTTAAAATATGATTTCTGACAGAAGAAATATAATGAGACATTCATTTTTTAAAAAAGTACTCTGTAGTTGAAAAGACAGTCACATCTCCAGGAAAAAAAGCTAAAGAAGTAGCAACACATTCCTGAAGCATGATCATACAGGTAATTTGGTTTAGGGCATGATAGACAGTTCAGTCTGCCTTTCTTATCAGTGCCACCTAGTGGTCATATTTGTATGTTACAAATACTGAACTTTTGAATATTTTATCAATAACTATCTGTTGTATTTTTATTATATGTTCATATGTTGTTAAAATGATAATGCTTCATTTTGTTCTAATAAAATCAAATCTAATAAAATACTTTTCATAAATTATTTTGTTAAAAGTATGAGGTGGACCCAATCTTTTTTTCTTTTTTTATAAAAAGAAAACATTAGCTATATAAAAATTGAAAACTACTGGGTTAGTGACTGCTCAATTTGACTCTATGAAATAAGATCCATGGCTCAAGTTGCCCCCACTAGAAACTTTGACCTTCTTTCTATGTCTTCTGTATTTTAATTAAAACTAATCACAAAAGTAAACTGTGTATAGATATTAAATCATAACACTAAAAGGAATAAAATCAGAACTGGCATTTCCTTGAAAACCAAATAGCCTCCATTCTTTGTCACAATGAAAGACCAATTCCAAGAATTCAGTTCTTCATGTTAGCCCTTTCCATGGAGTTCAACACCAGGGATTTTGCATTCATCACAAAACCTACCAGAAGAGGTGATTCAGAAACTTAAGCCAACCCATGATCATTGAATCTATGCAATCTGATGAGATGACTAAGCAAATTATTATAGAGGGAGAAGAAAATAGAACTCAGGATAAAATTTTGGGATATTCCCTTGATTACTAGTAACAATAAAAAGAAAGGTCCAACAAAGGAGACTGAGAAAGAACAGTCAGATAGGACAAAAACCAGGAGAGATCAGTGTCATTTTGAACTAAGTTCAAAAACAGGAGTTAAAATAAAGATAAGAAGGTAAACAATAAGGGATTGAACAAGGATAAATTGCTTACCTTTAAATATGGGGAGATGATACATATTCTTTCTGATCCCTAACATCATCCTAGAGTCCATTTAAAAAAGACCTGAAAGGGGTTCTGTTATGTCCTGATCATTTTAAGGGAAGAATAGAAAAAACAGAGGAAGATGAACATACTTTAGTGGGGGATCAGAGGAAAAGAGGAAGAAGGAAAAGAATGTTAAAGAGAAATTTATCTCACATAATCAGTGTACACAAGTAGACATCCATACAAATGAGGAGGAAAGAGGGAGTGGTTGATGATTGAACTTTACTCTTGTGTGCACTGGCAAAAGAAGGAAGAAAAAAGAGAGGCAGAAAGAGATAGAGAGGAAGACAGGGAGGTACAGAAGTACATTTTACTCTACAAGGGAAAGGAAGAAAAGGGAATAAAGGAGAAGGGTAAGTCATGGGAAATAGTTGGATACAGAAACACTTTTTACTATATAAGGAAAAGGAAGGAGTGGGGAAAAGTGAGGAGGGTAGATTAAGGGAGAAATAATTCTAAACAAAATAAATGATAAGGATTTATCCAAAAAAACCTTTAGGTCTTTTTGAGATAGCAAAGAATGGGAATCTGAGGGGATACCCATAAATTTGGGAATGGATGAAGAAATTATGATCTATAAACATGATAGATGTTGAACTGAAGCATTATCAGTGTAATGACCAAGCAACATTCCAGAAAATTAACGATGCATCATATTACCTGCCTTCTGACAGAGAGCTGAAGGATCTAGGATATTTTTAAAGACATGATCAATGTGGAAATTTGTTTTGATGGACTATTCGTGTTTGTCATAGGTTTTGTTTTCCTTGTGTTCTCAATGGGAGAAAGGGATAGAAGTGAGGAAAGTGAAAAGGCAGAGTTTGATTGATTCCAAGAGACAGACAGATGCATGCATACATATATATGTGTGTACACACACACACACACACACACACACACACACACATATGAAAGAAAACTTGGTAACTCTAATCAACTCAATGACCAATCACAGTTCTTGAAGACTCATTGCCCACTTTTTGACAGAGAAGTAATGGATGCCAAATTCAGATAAAGACAGTTTTTTAGGCATGGCCAATGAGAAATTTTATTTTGCTTGTCTATACATGCTTTTAACAGAGGATTTGTTTTCCCTGCTTTTTCATGGTGGGGGTGGAGTGGAAGAAGAGAAATTAAAGGAAGAAAAGGCTGATCTTTTTTGAAATTTTTTAAACAATTTAAAAAGAGGATTATTGAAGAGGGATCAATCTACAGAAAAATTTGGAATGGAATAGGATCATTCAAGCATATAAAGAGTATGGTTGGCAAGAAGAGTTATCTCTTCTTGTGAGACAGATGTGAAAGAGACAGTTAAGGAAGGCACCTGAGTAATGTGATCTGAGAAGGGAATAAGAGGGTGTTACAGCCTTAATTTTTTCAATAAAATAGGAATCCAAGTATAACAGCAATGCATTGAGAATCAAGGAGTGACCTTTAGGATCCCAGGGCAGTAGTAGCTGAGACAAGACTCATCAAGAAAAGATGCTGTTTTGGGAAATGAAATAGATGGAACCAATGCTAAATTATGAACCTGCACTACCTCAGAGACAGAGGTGTTATAGGAGAGAAAATGGCCACAAGGCATTTGTTTGTTTTTTGTTCTTATTATATCTTCAAAGTAAACACCTTTTTAGAAAAGCTTATCAGTGTCAAATGGTTAAATGGATTGGGGTACTAGTGACCCCCTCTAACAGTAGAGGAAACATGCTTGGGACTTAAGCCAATGAAAGAGAAAAGACACTCCTTTCTTCAGGATTATTTCCTTGAAATTACCCCACAATCTTTACTAAGAAAACCTCAAAATGAAGTTACAGAGAATTGAAAAGTTACTTGTCAGAGATTATACAACCTGTCAGTGGCAAAAGTAGAGTCTGCACCCAGGATTCAGAATCTAGATTCTTGTGGCTTAAATCCAGGTCTTGTTTCACCATGTTAGCCGCACAAGCTGCAGACAGGTCAATAGCCCTGGCACTTCAGACAGATGATGTCCGTGGAAGATTTCATACTCTGCTGCACCCCTGCGGTCTGGCTCGGGGCCCAAACCACCTTTTCCTGCAGCTATGGGTATAAAGTGTGGCCACAGCTACTTCCTGGACCACTGGTCAGAGCAAAAAAAGGACTTTATTTCCTCCTCCATACACACACATGTATCAATTACCCCCATTCCTACCCAGCCCACACAGACTCACAGGAAGATGATGGGGGAGGAAATGTCAAATGCCCATGGCACCAAATCTGGGTGACCTAGTCCCTCCCTACTTGTCAAAGAGTATCAGGAATAGAAAGACATCCACGCAACCAAGTCCTAAGAACCAAGTCAGCCTCTCCTCCCTCACAGACTTTTCCACAATTTGGTTCCTAGGAGTAGAGGATTAGCCCAGGAGGAGAATGTGTGGGCTACAACTCTCACTTGTGCTATGAGTTTTTATGACCAAGTTTTATGAGTTGTATCAAAGGTATCTCTCCCCTTATTTTTTATTGTGAAATACAATACAAAGAGATGATTACAGAATGGCATATTTCAGCTTGATGGGGATGAAAGTAGGAGCATGTTGAAGGGGGACAAATCCTAATAGTTAAAATCATTTGAAGGTAGAATATATGACTTGCCTTATGAGGAAGGGGTTATCAAACAAAGACTTAATAACCATTTTTCTGGAATATTTGAGGGATTCATGGAAATACCGTTTGATACTTTCTCACTCAGATTTTGTCTCAGATCTGGGTTGGAATCCTAATCCTGACACTTCTGTAATGTTTGCCCATGAGCAAGTCAGTTTTCTTATCTGTAAAATGAGAACAATAATAATTGTACATATGTCATTGGATTTTTGTGGGGGAAGAACTCTGGAAACCTTAAATTGTTTAAGAAATGAAAATGTTATTATTATTTATATAACAATAGCCTCTAGAAACAATACAGAAGGGCCCTTAGAAATCATCTATTCTGGCCTTCTCCATTTACAGATGAGGAAACTGAGACCCAGGGAAATTAAATGACCTCCCTACTAGGTAACCTATCCCAGCTACCCTCATTTTCAATCAACTGTCCTTCCTGCCATACCACAACCAATTTCTCCAGGGTGTCTATGTCCACTGCAGATATAGGTATAACATTTGGTGCTATTGAGTCAACTGGGGAAAATGGGAGGGGAATGTGGAGGGTTCAGGGTTTTCTGTGGGTTTCATAATAGTCATGTTTGGGAAATGGAAGGGGAAGAGAGATAATCAATGGCAATTACTTTTTCATGGCATGGCAAAACCAAAGAATCTGGTGGAGGAGGGGGCTAGGGAAGGAACCATCTTGGTCCTACAAACAACACATAAAGAGGGCTACATATCCTTGTATGCAACAGATGACTTTTGAAATGATTTTGGACAAAGAAAACTTTTGCAATTGATTCATAATTTAAAAGCACTTTTGAGAACCTTCTGATGTTTCGAAACCCCTTCTAAAGTCCAAGAGTCATTTGCAAAGAGAAGAATCACATCATCAATCCCAAAGTATCTAAATGTAAGCTTTTTCTAGTATTTATTTTGTAGACCTATCTGTATAAGTTTCCTTAAAAAGGGATCTGCCTGTCAGGCAGACTTAGTATGCAGTTAAAATTTTCAGAGCTAGCTTATTTCATGGAAAATATAACAGAGGCTATGTGATAAAGCAGAAAAATTACTAGATTAGTTAGGTCTGGCACTCCCTTAATTTCCTGTTTGAATTTTGCCAGAACCAGATGATCTTTATGGTTTCTTCCATCTCTAAAGTCCTTTGACTTTTTGATCCATCAACAAGCACTTATTAGTTGCTTGTTAGGGAGGTTGACACTATAGGATACAAAAACAAAACTAAAACATTCAAAGAGCTCACATTCTGGGGCTGTCTTTATATCATTCTTGATCTCAGTTTCCTCATCTATAAAATTAGAGGCTGGACTCTAACATCCTTTCCAGTTCTGCCATTGTGTGTTCTAAATTTCCTCCCAGTTCTGGCATCCTGTGATCTGAGGTGCTTTCCAACTCTGTAATTCTGCATTCTAAAGCTCTTTCCAGCTCACACACTGTATGTTCTAAGTTTTCTTTCTTCTGTCTTGTGATCCTGGTAAGGGCCATCTGCAGCCATACATTATCTCTATGCTTGCTGTTCCACTTACTCTGAATTATAACTAGTCTGTTTATTAATTTTTAGATTTAACAGTACCATTTTGTCCTCATTCACTTCCTGAACCTCAGAAAACCTGCTCCCCAGGCAATCACTCTATGGTTCAGGAAAGAAAACACACCTGTTCTAGGCCCTGCCCATCTGTCGCATACAAACACTAAACTGAAACTCACCATAGTTGAACAAAAACTGGAATACAACAATCAAATAGACAGAGGTTTAATTTCATATATATATATATGCTAGGGCTTCTTGAGGTAAGGTCAGCTTGGGCTTAGGAGGGCTCATACCCTTTAAGTCTTCAACATCAGCCTATTGGCAAACATCTGGACTCTCAGAGCTGGCATCCAGGAAGTTGATCACCCATTTGAAGAAGTGAAAAATCCCAAAAGAAGAAGTTATATTTGTTCAGACAATAGGAAGGTAAGCTTGACTTCCTGACAAAATTCTAGAATGTGTCATTAAAAGGTTGAACTTTTAGAAAGGGAAGCAAGGACCATTAAAAAAAAAAAAAAAAAGCATGGGCTCAGTGAGAGCAAATTATTTCAAACTAAATTTTCTTTTGACAGGATTATTAGATAAGCAAATCAGTGGAATGGTATAGAAATGATATTCCTGGATTTTAGGAAAGAATATCATCAAGTCTCTCTTGATAACCTTATAGACAAAAATATTTCCCTATCTTTCCATCCCTTTTAGAATTTAAGAGAAGAATAATCGTTCTTCATTTTGTTTTTATATAACCTTAGCATCACTGTAGTCTAGGGCATTTAATAAATGATTGTTGAATTGGATTGTAGTGGAAGACAGAAAGATTTAAGATGACCCATAGTAAATTTAAGTGGATTCAGAACTGATTAAATAATCAAATCCAAAGAATATAAGTTAATGGATTGGTAGGGGGGTTGGACTAGATTACCTCTTAGGTGCCTTTTAGTTCTAAATCTATGATACTATGATTAGTCAAAAAAGGAATCTCTATAGAATGTTCCTTGGTTCATGGTAGCATAGTACATAATACTTTGGACTTGGAGTCCTGAACACTTCAGTTCAAATTCTGCATTAGGCACTTAATAGCTATTTAAGCAGGCTGTGTCACTCTACTTCTATCAACTTCAGTTTCCTTATCTGCAACATGGAGATAACAGAACATACCAGAGTTACTGTGAGAGACAAATTAAATGATACACATAAAGCACATAGAGTGATAGATAAATGCTAGCTAGGACCAAATGAGATAATATTTGTAAAATGCTTAGCTCACTATCTGGTACATTGTACATTTTTAATACCTGCTTTTTCCCTTTCCCTCACCTTTCTTCTAGGTATCATTATTATATCTACCTTTAGTCTTCTTCTGCTCAACATTTATATCAATGACGTGGATAAAGGCATAGAGTTATATTTACCAAATTTGAAAATTAAAAAACTTGGAAGGATAGAGATCATGTTAGCTAACAGTCCATTCTTGTCAACACCCAGCAAAAAGGACAAAAATGGAAAATAATTGTTAAAGGGACTTTGGAGAAATTGGAAATATATTCCCAAAGTCACTAAACTGGGAATATCCTTTGATCCAGTGATCAGATACTAGGCCAATAGCCAGAAAAAAATCAAAGAAAGTATCATGTGTACGAAAATATTAATATCGACATTTTTTTCTTATGGCCAAGACTTGTAAATTGAGGAGATATCCATCAATTATGGCATGGCTGAATAAGTTGTGGTATAAATATAATGGAATATCATTGTGTCATAAGAAATGACAAAAAAAATAGATTCAGAGATAGATATCTGGGATTTCTAGGAACTGTTGCTAAGTGAAGTAAACAGAACCAGGAAAAGAATTAAATAAAAATAATAATAATGTAAAGGAAAATCTCCAAGGACTTGAATAAATGAATGAAAAGACATTTCTTAAATTCTTTACTATATGCAAAGCACTGGGAATATAAATAGAAAAGCAAGACTGTTCCTGCTCTCAAAGAATTTATATTCTATTCTAATAAAGTGAGATAACACATATAGGTTTCAGCCACAAATCAAATAGATTCCCTAGTCTTTAGAGTATAGATGGGAATGCATCTTCTTTAATGTTCTATAGATAAAACCGTTTTTATTTCTGATATTCAATTATCTGACATTTTCAAAGACTTAGTGTTTGAGAATTTTTTCCTAGGCTTTAATAGCAGCTGCCAGGGCCTGGACCCAGGGTTCTGGGCTGTTTCCATCCAAATGTGAAAGGAAGCGATGATTTGACCTGCCTGACACATGTTGCTTCCTGTTTCTCCCACAGCCCTACAGCTTCAACTAAATTGAAGCTAAGCCTGCCCAGTGGGTTGAAATTATTCAGCAATTATAATAGGACTGTTTTTCCCCTTCTCCAAAAGGGTTGCTCCCCTACAAGGGGCAATCTGGAAATAGGCTGGTGGTCCTAGGGGTGCTATTATTTCTTGGTCTCTTGGGCTTTTTCTCACCATCAGTGGCAGTGGGTCAGGTAATCAGTGGTTGGTATAGATTGTATTCACAGAGTTTATTCCTCTTATTATTGGTTGTTGGGGGCCAGGTTGGAAGCAGAGGAAGTGGTCTGGAAGTTACAGCCATCCCTGGGACTTTTGGATTCATCTTCATGAATGTGTGAGGGGAGATGGAGGCAGTGACTTACTTGGTACACACTTCTTTCTCATATAGTATCTTGCTTCTACTTGAGAGAAATTGCTTTGGGATTTCTGATATTTACAATAACCAAACAGAAGATTGATGAGGAAGCATGTTTCTTGTCCTTTTGGAGATGACTGATGAACTAGAAGTGCAAAAAGAAGCATAGTTTTAGAGATGATATCGTATGAATCTGTTTTGCTTAACTTTAATCATTTGAATATACTTGTTTCTGTTGTCCACTGTAATCCACACTATACATAGCTGCCAAAATAATTTTCTTTCAGTGTTGATATGAACATGTGACTCCCCAATTCAAGTGGCTTCCTATTGCCCACATTTCACTCCAGTACACTGCTTTTGAATGTCATCATTTCTTCCTTCCCCAGGAAACTCATCATTGGGAAGTCTTTTTATTTTCTTATCCATCACCCACACAGTACAAAGAGTAAACTGAATCAAGTCACAAGAAAAAAATGCTCTAGTATCACTGCTAATTAGAGAAGTGCATTGTTTTAAGGTACCACCTCATACCTATCAGATTGATTGATATGAGAGAAAAAGGAAAATGACAAATGTTGGAAGGTTGTGGAAAAACAGGGACACTAATGCTAGTTGTTGGGTTTTTTTTCTACATGTGTATTTTATTTTTTTACATGTATATTCACTTTCCAAATATACACTTCTTTATGAATCATTTTGGGAGAGAAAAATCAGAACAAAAGGGAAAAACCATGACAAGAAAAAAAAAGTAAACATAACATGTTGATTTACCTTCAATCTCCGTAGTTTTCTTTCTGGATGCAGATGGTGTTTTCCATCCAAAGTTTATAGGGATTGCCTTGGATCACTGAAAAAACAAGTTTTTCTTTTTGTTTGTTTGTTTGTTTTATTAACATTTTATTTTTTTATTTTATAATTATAAAAATTTTGACAGTATATATGCATGAGCAATTGTTTTTATAACATTATCCCTTGTATTCATTTTTCCAAATTTTGCCCTCCTTCCCTCTACTCCCTCCCCTAGATGACAGGCAATCCCATACATTTTACATGTGTTACAGTATAACCTAGATACAATATATGTGTGTAAATCCAATTTTCTTGTTGCACGTTAAGTATTAGATTCCGAAGGTCTAAGTAACCTGGGTAGATAGACAGTAGTGCTAACAATTTACATTCACTTCCCAGTGTTCCTTCTCTGGGTGTAGTTGTTTCTGTCCATCATTGATCAACTGGAAGTGAATTGGATCTTCTTTATGTTGAAGATATCCACTTCCATCAGAATATATCTTCATACAGCATTGAAGTGTACAGCGATCTTCTGGTTCTGTTCATTTCACTCAGCATCAGTTCATGTAAATTTCTCCAAACCTTTCTGAATTCATCCTGCTGGTCATTTCTTACAAAGCAATAATATTCCATAACCTTCATATACCATAATTTACCCAACCATTCTCCAATTGATGGGCATCCATTCATCTTCCAGTTTCTAGCCACTACGAGAAGAGCTGCCACAAACATTTTGGCACATACAGGTCCCTTTCCCTTCTTTAGCATTTCTTTGGGATATAATCCCAATAGCAGCAATGCTGGATCAAGGATATGCACAGTTTGATAACTTTTTGGGCATAATTCCAAATTGCTCTCCAGAATGGCCGGATTCTTTCACAGCTCCACCAACAATGTATCAGTGTCCCAGTTTTCCCACATCCCCTCCAACATTCATCATTATTTGTTCCTGCCATCTTAGCCAATCTGACAGGTGTGTAGTGGTATCTCAGAGTTGTCTTAATTTGCATTTCTCTGATCAGTAGTGATTTGGAACACTCTTTCATATGAGTGGAAATAGTTTCAATTTCATCATCTGAGAATTGTCTGTTCATATCCTTTGACCATTTATCAATTGGAGAATAGTTTGATTTCTTATAAATTAGGGTCAGTTCTCTAGATATTTTGGAGATGAGACCTTTGTCAGAACCTTTAACTGTAAAAATATTTTCCCAATTTGTTACTTCCCTTCTAATCTTGTTTGCATTAGTATTGTTTGTACAGAAACTTTTTAGTTTGATATAATCAAAATCTTCTATTTTGTGATCGATAATGATCTCTAGTTCTCCTCTGGTCATAAATTCCTTCCTCCTCCACAGGTCTGAGAGATAGACTATCCTCTGTTCCTCTAATCTATTTATGATCTCATTCTTTATGCCTAAATCATGGACCCATTTTGATCTTATCTTAGTATGTGGTGTTAAGTGTGGATCCATATCTAATTTCTGCCATACTAATGCATTGTTGATGGAGTTGTGAACTGACCCAAACATTCTGGAAAGCAATTTAGAACTATGCCCAAAGAGATATAAAACTGGACATATCCTTTGACCCAACAATACCATTGTTGGGTCTATATAAAAAAAAAAAAAAAAGGGGGGGGGAGGACTTGTTTGTACAAAAATATTTACAGCAACTCTTTTGAGATGGCAAAAAATTGGAAATTGAGGGAATTCCCATCAATTGGGGCATTGATAAAGAAGTTATGCTACATGATTTTGATGGAATATTATCATGCTATAAAAAAAATTGATAAGAGGGATGATTTCAGAAAAAACTGGGAAGATCTTTGTGAATTGCTGTAAAATAAAGTGAATAGATCAAAAGATCAAACAATATTATAACAGTGATCAACTGTGAAAGATTTAGCTATTCTGATGAAAACAATGATTCAAGGAAATTCCAAAGGCTCCATGATGGAAAATGTTATCTACCTCCACAGAGAGAATTGATAAACTAAATCCAGATTGAAACATATTTCTTTATTTTATTTTTCTGTTTGGTCTGTTGGTTTTCCTTTGCAACATGGCTAATATGGAAATTTTTATTTGAGTCTTCTTGTACAAAATATTAATATAAGAACGTTTACATAATTGCACATGTAGATTGCTTACTCAGGGAGTGAGTGGGAAGAAAAGGGAGGAAAGATAGAATTTGGAACTCAAAATTTGAAATAAAAATGTTAAAGAAAAATTTTAATAAATATTTGTGAACTAAAAAAGAATGTTAATTTTTTTACATTTAATTGGTAAATATTTGACCAAATAAATAAAAATAAATTAGAAAAAACATTTTTTAAAAAAGTGAGCTGAACAGGAAATGAAATAAGAGCATATCTAGGGAATTAAGATATTCAAATCTTCCACCCTTTTAGGGTGGGGAATGTCTGGTATTTGAAGGCTTTCAACTTTTAGTCTTTTATCTTTTATCCACTACAGACCTTCAGTTAACATTTGCATATTTTGCACACATTGGTATGTATTTACTTTATGCTTTCTGCATTTTTATTTATTTTATTATCATTTTCCCTATTAGAATGTAAACTCCTGTGAATATGGATCATTTCACTCTCTGAACAGTCTCCCAATAAGTATTTTAATTGATTTGTTATAAACAAAGACTTTCATTTTTCTTTTCTTTTTTTTTTTGATTGAAGGAGAAAAAAAAAAGAGAGAAAAACTAATAATAATACACAAAAGAGCAAAAAGAAACATAGAAGGGGACACAGACAAGCATGCCCGTGTTGAAACTACCATGATAAATTTAATATAAACTTTATTTTTTAAAATAGGCTTTTAAAAATGAGCTGTGTAATAGAGATCCACAGTGTCATATAGAATTCTCTTTTTCTATTGTATATAAGGAAATATTCATCTTTGTTAATGTTTGTCAAGTCTAGATGAAGTTGATGGTAGTGATGATGATGATGATGATGATGTTTATTCTGGTGGTGATGGTGATGATTATTTTGAAAGAGAAAGGCAGGAAGCAAGATAAAAGGAGAGAAGCAGAGGAAAGAACTGTTGATAAGGAAGAGACTTCACAGAGACTTGGCCAAGATTCCTTGGACTTTTCCAGGGAAACTCCCAGAAAAAGAGCGATCCATGTGTCCCCGGTAAAGGCTCATAGCAGTGGGACAGAGAATTCCTTGCCTACGCCCAAAGCCTTAGGAACATGAGCTGGCCAAAATGAATTGTCAGTGGTGAAGCCTTGGAAGATGACAGGGGAACTCTGGGACCAAGCTACCTGTATGCTAAGGAGGAGTTTCTGAATAACACTAAGTGCTTGGACCAAGCCACTTGGAGGGAAGAGCAAGGATCTCTGGACAGTGCCCAGTTCTTGCATTCAATGTCCTGGAGAGAAATCGTTTATAGGCAATGGTGAGCTCTTGGACTAAAGAGAAAAATTTGAGTCCAAAAAGGAGCTAGAGTCGAGGAGCTACAAAGAGACACTCAGACCTTACCTTCTACTTGCTCTGTGACTGCATATTTGAAAAGGTTCAATTCTTTGGCAAGCCCAAGACTGAACAGATCACATTGACTATGTAATAATATTTAGTATTTTCCCTTTGTAATGAACCCTCAGTCTTAGGTAAATATTATAAATCTAGAGACTATATACTTCTCTGCAAAAAGGGAAGGCTCACTAGAGAAGAAAAGAGGTTGTTTTGATAGTTCATGAACTTGGACGTAAATCCTTTGTTTTGTGTTTCTGTTGAATTAAATCAAGTCTATCCTCTACAGACAACGTTTTGTGGGCCTGAGTGCTTTCATGGGAGTTTTACCTTTTTTGTAGAGGACTAGACAGGAGCTAACTTTTGATGTTCCCAAAGTCAATCTACCAATAAGCATTTATTTAGCATTCCCTTTGTGCCAGGTATTGTCCTTATTGAGAATCCAAGCCAAAGGGTATTTTGTCAGAAGCTGATTTATGGAACCCAGTGCCTTCAGATCTGGACCAATGGCCTGGATCTTTACTATTTATCCATTTGCTTTGTCAAATAGGCAAAATCCTTAATAACCCTTAACACCTTAACAGAATGTGACCTCCGGGACTAAAGGGGATCATGATTCATTTAGCTTTATTTCTCCCATAGAGTCCTGAATCTACTGGGCCTTTCATAAAATGTATATATTGATTGAATATTATGAGCAAAAACCAGTTTGTAATCTTATATTCCCATATGCCTGGGATCAATATTTATATATTCACCAGTGACTCCAAAAGATTCAGGGCTGGAAAGAGCATGTCCTGAAGCAGATGAGGATCCTGGAACTGAGCTAATCAGACTTTAATGTTCATTTCCCTTATAATAGGTGGACTATAGAGAGGTAACACAGAAGACAGAATGCAGAATGCAGATGCACTTGCCTCTGGAGAGATTCAGAACAGTTGTCTGGTACAAGATGGGATCCCCACATGGTACCATGGAGCCATTTCTAGAGAGTGAGTTTACCTCCCCTTGTGTCAGCAGTGTGGGGAAAGTGAAGCTTCCTCTCCATCTTGGCCAGTCAGAGTGGGAAGTAGCTAGAAATTCGGGGTGCCCATAACCCAGATGTTAGAGAGAAAATTTCATGGCATCTGTCCAGGGACAAAGCAATCCATCTCTCAGCCTCAGCAATGGATGATACTGCAAACGTGGAGGAGGGCAGAAGCAGAGGGCCACTTGTTAGCTGTGCTACTCCCAGCTCCATGTTTCTGCTAGCTTGCTATTGGATTTTTCCCTTTCCTTGCATTGAGCAAAGCCCCAGGAAGAATTATTAATAATAATGATAATAGCTGGTATTTCTATAGCACCTTAAGGTCCCCAAAGTACTTAGATTTATAAATAAACACAGAACTTGGAGTCAGGAAGCCCTAAGCTCAAATACTGCCTCTGATACTTATTGAGTGGAAAGCAATTTAAACTCTCTGACTCAATTTCCCCATATGTAAAATGGGAATAATAATAGCACTTATAAGGTTGTTGGGAGTCTCAAATGACTTAACATGTAGAAAGTGTTTTCTACGCCCTAAAATGCCATATAAACACTAGCTCTCATTATTATTTTCATTATTATTTGATCCTTACAACAACCCTATGAGATAAGGTCTGTTATTATCCCCATTCTGCCTATGAGATAATTGAAACACAGAAAAGTTAATTGGCTTGTCAAAGGTTCACAAGGCTAGTAAGTAACTGAAGCAGAATTTAAACTCAAATCATTTTGACCTAATGCTCTATCCATTGTGAAACTTAGCTTTTTAAATCTCCATAAACTGAACTTGCAGAATGGGGATAAGAAATGGTTTTGAACACAGACATTTCAAAATGCTTACCTTTTATATCATGTATATCCATTGTACAAAGAATGGCCCAAATCTGTCCTATCTCATTCCAAAACTTGTACTGAAAAATTATATAATCATAAAGATTTTTAGAACCATACCAGAAGCTGCTATAGAACATTATATATGCACAGCTTCAAAAATAGAAGATCCCCAGATGCAACTGATCCAGCTCCAGCATCCCAGTCTAGTCATTCCCAGCCTAAGGCAATTAGGAGCATTCTTATGATGAGGTCTTCAATGTTAGGTATAATTACCAGAGGAATTGATAAAAATGAGACCCTGAGGCAGGCTGGGAAAAGGTACTGGTAGACATCAGCTTAGTTCTGTAATCCTACCCTTTCTAAAGGTCTTGAGCAGTCTCACCTTGCCATGTCCTGCCAGAAATCCCAGTCATGTCCCTGAGGTTAAATTTTCCCTACAAAATCTACTTATGGGCCATTTCATAGCTGCTGCCTTCCTTTGGGTCAGTCAGCCATTGGCACTCAACCTTGTGCTGTCTTTCTCCGTCCCCTTCTCCCATGTCTCCCCTTTCTCCTCCTTCCCCTTCTCCCCTAACTCCACTCTGCTTCCCAACCCCACTTCTTCTCTTTACAGCTATCTCTTTTAGGGTATTAAGTCCATTTTAGGATTTAGCCTGCCAGCTAAGGGCCTGCCCCAACCTCATGGGGGGCTCCCTTTCCACTGGATAATTGTGAGTTCCACTAAGGAACTTGTCTTTCATAAGCTCTCCCACACTATTTCATATTGATCATTCATGATATCTATTGTATCCCTTTATTTTGTCTGTAATCTCTTCCCTAAATAAATCTATTTTTCGCCAAAGAGAATGGCCATTGTGAATTCTTCACATGACTGAACCCCAACTTTTGGTGTCTACATCACCCACATCATTTAGACTAAAAAACTAACAAACTAATCAACTGCCTCCAAATTAGATTGCTTCTGTGAGGGCATACATTAGGGAAGTTGACGATTGATAGATTCTGATCAAAGAACTTCCTAGAAATTAAAACTTACCAGTAATTCAATAAAGTAGTGAGTCCTCAGTCATTAGAGTTCTTCCAACAGAGGCAGCTTGATCAGATTTTTTTTTTTTTGCAATTCCAATTGCATGGGATTCCAGCACTGGCAGGGGTTGATTCTCTGAAGTCCTTTCTACCTCTATAATTGGAGTGGAGGCAGGAAGGGTGATTTGCAAGAAACCTAAGTTTACAAGATTTTATTTTTTTATTGGGGGGGGTGGAGATGGGGAGGTACAGTCTTTGGTGAAGAATTATTTGGGTGAAGGGGTGGGAGGTGGGCTTTAAATGAATAGATAGAGGTTGATTGAGTCCTGGGATCTGCCCTGATTCATTTCAGGCTTGTATATATTCTAGATCCGCTGAAAGTTTGCTCCAGAAGAAACCTGTAGGATGTTTCCTAGTACGAGTAAGCGAAAGTCATGTGGGCTACACTCTGTCCTACAGGTAAGGAGACAAAACCAAAAGAAACAGATCTCTCACTTCCAGACCTATTGTAGACTATAACAAGTCCACAGTATCTAGCTAAAATCCAAAGACTTGAAATGAAATCCCAGTTTTTTCCTTTATAATCTATGTAATGTTGGCAAAGCCATTTAATTTCTATGGACCTTCGTCTCCCTGTTTGTAAAATGAAGTTTGACTAAATATCTTCTAAGACTCTTCCCAGCTTTTAATTTATGATCTCTGATCCTGCAATATTTTCAATCATGTATTTCATGACTACATTTAAGGTTTTCTTGGCAAAGATACAGGAATGGTTCGCTATTTCTTTCTCCAGCTCATTTTAAGAGGAGGAAACAGGCAGATAGTCTTAAATGATTTGTCCAGGGTCACACAGCAGTAAGAGTCTGAGGCTAGATTTGAACAGTTCTCTATCCACTGCACCACCAAGCTGCCCTTATTAATTCATAATACTAGAAAGGTCTAGTTTGACCTTTTCTCCCAATTAACAGATAGAGGGAGAGGATGGGATGGGGGACAAACTCCTTCTAATTTCTCATATTTGCATATGAGAGAGCCTAACCTGAATTCGTTATAAAATTAAAACTTTAAATAAGTTGTATAAATTTTAGGAGCTGTTTAAGTGAAGAAAGTCTCATGTGGCCCACTTTTTAAATAATGCAGAAATTTTGCCTCTTTTTGAATTTCCTGCACTTAGAACAATGGGTACTTAATAAATGTTTAGTAATTGAGTAATTGAAATTAACTTTCTTCCTTGAGAGTCCATGCTTATAGAGATTATACTCACCTCCAAATACATGCTTCCACAATTTAACAGACATAATATCTCTCATAGGCATCTATCTACCTGTCTTAGTACTTACAAAAGTCTTCTTAAATACAAAGACAGTAAAGCAAAGAAAATAGAAAAGAAAAATCAAGCTTTCCCTCTCAGAGGGAAAATATTTTCCCAATAGGGTCTCAAACAGCACTAGAGGATTTGAAGTTGCCTGGAGGTTATCCCCTTATTTTAAGGATCAAATTGTTGAGGTTGGGAAAGGGTTTGGGGTCCCAGACCAGTGTTGCAAGATGTCTCAAAAGAATTTGCAGGCTTGAACCCATCTCCTTAGCCAAAGAGCAAAGCTTTATTGCAATAGTAACCCACCACTATGCTTCCCTAGAAGGTATATCATATCAAAATAACATCATATGACTAAAATGCTTAATATAGTACATGGTAAGCATTTAATAAATATTTGTTCCCTTTTCCCCTTCAAGTGAGAAACCAAGTTGTCCTGAATGAAAATTCTTTTGAGTTCTTGCAGAATAAAGGACATAGGGAATTTTTCCAGGGAATTTTTCAATATACAAGGAATTCTAACTAAAGATCTGAATAACATTTTCAATGAATGAACAAAGATTTAAACAATTACTACATGCCAAGCTCTGTGCTAAGTAATACAAATACAAAAACAATCCCTGCCCTCAAGTAACTTATATTCTTTATTTTTTTTTTTGGTGGGGGCTTTTTAACTTAATTTTATTTTTTTTCCAGCTACTTTCTCTCTTTCCCACTTCCCTCTCCCATTAAAAAATTTAAAAAAAACAAAGTCTTTATAATAATTATGGATAGTCAAACAAAACAAATCCACATATTGGTCATGTCCAAAAAAATATTTCCTCCCTCCCCCCCTCAATTCTGCACCCTAGGTCTCTTCCAAGAGGTAGGTAAGCTTATAGACTAACGATGGAGTGACAATATTTATAAGAGACTGGTAGTGGCAGGGGAAATGGGGAAGAGATAGTTTGGTTTATAAAGTTATTCAGATAACTAGTAGAGTCATTGTTCTGTCCTATCAATTGTGTCCAACTCCCTGTGATCCCATCTGGAGTTTTCTTGGCAGAGATACTGTAGTAGTTTGCTATTTCCTTCTCCTGGGATCTGCTTTGGTAAATAGATAAGAACACATATTTCAAACCTTAATTATTTATATACAAGTACTTGACAGTCTTGTTTTCCCTGGAGTTTATGCTAACAATTGTTTCAAAAAAAGCCATTCTCCACAGGAATGACACGTAGGCCCAGCTTTGGAGGAATTATTATTATCAAATAATAGCTTTTTATTTTTAAAAATACATGCAAAGATAGTTTTCAATATTTATCCTTGCAAAAGTTGTGTTTTAAATGTTTTTCCCTCCCTCCTTCTCTCCCCCTCCCATAGACAGTAATTAATCCAATATAGGTTAAACATGTGCAATTCTTCTATTTATATTTCCACAATTATCATGCTGCACAAGAAAAATCAAATCAAAAAGGGGAAAAAATGAAAAAAGAAAAAAACAATCAAGCAAACAACAATAAAAAAGATGAAAATACGATATTGTAATTCACATTCAGTCCCCATAGTCCTCTCTCTGGATGCAGATGACTCTCTCCATCACAAGTCTATTGGAATTAACCTGAATCACTCATTATTGAAAAGAGCTACATCTGTCTTGTTGCTGTGTACAATGTCCTTTTGGCTCTACTCACTCCACTTAACATCAGTTCATATAAATCTCTCTGGAGGAATATTAACAAATAGAAATGGATATTGATTCAGAGAGCTGTCATGAATTGTAATTAATTAACAAAACAGCCTTTTTCATTAGGAAATCTACCTTCCCAGTCCTTTCTTCTTCCTTCCCCACTTTTCCCTTAATCCTCTCCTTCCTTTCTTTATCTTTTTTCTCTTCCTCCACATAAAATGATACCTGGCCCTTGGTCAAGAACTGAGGCATGATAACTTTGAAACATTCCCTTAGAGAAAGAGGACCAATCCTCTCTCAATCCTCAGATTGGGATTTTGGAGAGTCTAGTTTCCATTCTTATCCCCAATCCTGAGCTTTAAGAATTCCTCCCCCAAAATTATTCCCCCCCAGTACAAATTTGATTTGATTTGTGGTCTCTTCCCTTCAGAGCCAGGGATTGCTACCGCCACTTCATGATCAAGTGTTTGCCTGATGGCAACTTGGTGATCCCTGGAGAAATGGAAGTCCACCCAACATTAGTGGAACTAGTGAGTTTCTACCAGGAAACTCCCCTCCATCCTTACAAAGAACTGCTAACTCAGCCATGTAGCCAGGTGAGAGGGGTAGGGCTTTGGGTGGGAGGGTCTTTGCAGGGAGCCTCTGCCACCATATGGACAGATAGATGGAGCCGGCTGAGGTCAACCTTTCCCAGAAACCAGAAGGGTGAGAAATAGCCTACAAATAGAGTGAAATAGCTAGTAGAATTGCTCCTTTTCCTGGCAAGATATCTGAAGATCCCAAGAGGAAGAATTCCCTATAGGTCTAGCCATGTGTTCCAATTCTGTTGGTCATTTCTAAACATATGTAGAAGAAGCAACCAGCTTCTAATAAATACATAAGCAACATATTTACTTATATTTATTCACTTTGCATTTGCATTCATATTGCATTACACTTTGCATATTCACTTTGTTTTTATATGCACTTGTCTCCCTCATTAGAATAAGAATTCTGCTTCATTCTTTATATTAGAATCCCAAGTGCCTGATATATAATAGATTTTATACATATACATATATGGGTGTGTATATATGAAAATTTTTTTTTATATTTTCCAATTATATGCAATAACTATATGCAATTTTTCTCCCTGAGGCAATTGGGGTTAAGTGACTTACCCAGGGTCACACAGCCAGGAAGTGTGAGTGTCTGAGACCAGATTTGAACTCGGGTCCTCCTGACTTCAAGGCTGATGCTCTTATCCACTGCTCCACTTAGCTGCCCTACAATATGCAATTTAAAAAAAAACTTTGAATTCCAAATTTTCTTCATTCCTTGCTTTCTTTCTTCCTTAAGAAGACAAGCAATTTGATATAGATTATACATGTTCATTCATGCAAAATATATTTCTATATTGACCAAGATATGAAAGAAAATACCCCCCCGCACACAGACACAGACACAGACACACACACACACACACACACACACACACACACACACACACACAGAAAAGAAAAAGAAAAAAAAATTTAAGTATGCTTCAATCTACATTTAGATCTCAGCAGTTCATCCTTTGGAGACAGATGGCACTTTTCAACTTAAGTCCTTTGAAATTGTCTTGGATCATTTCTTGCTGAGAATAGCTAAGTCATTCATAGTTGATCTTTGTACGCTATTTTGGAAGAAGGTATTATTTAATATTTTCCCCAGTTACATTAAAATCATTTGTTATTTGTTTTTAAGATTTTTGAGATATAAGTTCTCTCCCTTATCCCCATTCACAATTAAGAAACCCCATATGAAGTTAGGTAAAACATTTCCATAAAAGTCAAGTTGTGAAAGAAAACATTGATCTTTTACCCTAAGGAAAATAAAAACCCTCAAGAAAAATTAAATTAAAACAAGAGAGATAGATTGAGAAATAGAGAATGCTTTGATCTGTTTTCAATTGCTTCTCTGGCTATAAATAGGATTTTTCATCCTAAGTCCTTCAGAGTAGTTGTGGATAATTGTACTACTGATAATAACAAAGTAATTTATAGTTCATTATCCCAAAACATTGCTTTTATTTTGTATACAGTATGTTTCACTTTGTTCATGGAGGACTTCCAGGTTCCTTTTTTTCCCTAAGAGCCTCCTGCTCATCATTTCCCAGAGAACAATAATATTCCATCACAGAAACTTACCTCCAAATTTCTTTTACAATTACTGCTTATAATTGTATTCCCCCTATTTATTCTCTCTTCTTTCATCCTGTCCCTCCTCAAAAATGTTTTGCTATTGACCACTCCATCCGCAATATGCCCTCTCTTTTATCAACCACCCCACTCCTGCCCATATCCCGTTCCTCTTCTATTTTCCTAAAGGGTAAGATAGATTTATATACCCCTACTGAGTATGTATGCTATTTTTCATTTGAGCTAATTCTGATAAGAGTAAGGTTTACTCACTCCTCCTTTTCTCCTCCTCTTCCTCTTCATTGTAAAAGCTTTTTCTTGCCTCTTTTTTTATGGCAGATAATTTGCACCATTCTACATCTCCATTTCCCTTTCTCCCAGTACATTCCTCTCTCACCCCCTTAATTTCATCACTAAAAAAGATATTATTTCTTAATATCCAATTCATACATGTGCCTCTGTCTATATATATTCCTAACTACCATAATAATGAAAACATTCTATTGAGTTAAAAGTATCATCCTCCCATGTAGGAATGTAAACAGGCAAACTTTATTAAGTCCCTAATGTTATCACTTTCCTGATGACCTCTTTATGCTTCTCCAGAGTCCTGTATTTGAAAATCAGATTTTCTATTCAGTTCTGTTCTTTTCATTATGAATGCTTGAAAATCTTCTGTTTCCTTGAACGACCATCTTTTCCTCTGAAGGAATATACTCACTTTTGCTGTGTAGGTGATTGTCGGTTGCAATTCTAGTTCCATTGTTCTCTGGAATATCATATTCCAAGCCCTTCAGTCCTTTAATGTAGAAATTGCTAGATTTTCACTCCAACATGTTAAAGATTTAATAGCCATTCTCCTTTTTCTATCTAAAATCATAATCATAATTTACACAAAAGAATGATAAATAATATATACTTAAGCCTTTCCTTCTAATTGGTCTCTCCACCTCACCTCTCTCCCCACTAATCCATCCTTCAACCCCTACCAAGGTGACTTTCCCAAAGTATAGAACTGACCATGTCATGCCTAGGAAATAATATAAGGTATTGTATCATTTCAATCATGTTTGACTCTTCATGACCCCATCTGGAGTTTTCTTAGCAAAACTATTAGAATGGTTTGCCATTTCTTTTCTCCAGCTCATTTTTTCTTTTTTACAGGTGAAGAAACTGAGGCAAATAAGGTTACAGGTTTACAGCTTTAGGATTACACAGCTAATAAATGTCTTAGACCAGACTTGAACTCAGCTCTTCTGACTCCAGGTTCAGTGCTCCATCCACTGTACCATCTAGCAACTCTATAATATAAAATGCTCTGGCATTTAAATCCCTCAAAAACTGGCTTTTTTCCAACTTTCCAGTCTTCGTATACTCTTCTCCTCCCCATTTACTCTATCACCTAGTGACACTGGCCTTCTTGTTGAGGCTCAAACACAACAGTTATTTTCCCAACTCAGTGTTTTTGTCTGAAATGCACATCCTCCTCCCCTCAGCATCCTTCAAAATTCAGTTGAAATTCCCCCTTCTTCTAGATCCCTCCCACACCTCCTAGTCCTTCCCCTCTGAGATTACTTTGCACCTACTCCGCATCCATCTTTATTTTTGTTTCTTCCATTGGAATACGAGATCCTCAAGAACAGAGGCTATTTTTGTCCTTTTTTTTTGGGGGGGGAGTATCCCTGGTACTAGCACCTGGTATACAATAAGAACTTAATAAATGCTTATTAATGAGCTGAGATCTTAAGATTCTATTATCTGGGTTCACTTGACTTTAAGACTCAGAGTAGAACAATTCTATGACTTTGGATTCTAAGATGCTGCAGTTCTATATTCCAGAGTCATTAATTATTCCTGCTTTAGTTGCCTTACATACAAAACTCCTTTAGATTTGTGCCATAAGTTCTGTTCTAGGTTCCTGCCTTCTCTGCTAACTTTCATTGTGGACTTCAGGAAGACCTGAATTTGAATTCTGCCTCAGATATTTATTGGCTGTGTGAATCACTGAGTAAATCACTTTACCTCCCCAGGGCTCAGTTTCTTCATCTGTAAAAAACAGGTAATAAGTTTTTCAATATCGTAGAGGATCAAATAAGATGATCTACATAAAGTGTTTTGGAAACCTCAAAATGCTATATAAATGCTAACAATTATTATTTATTTGGTCCCCATTAATATGCTTGCTTGGTAGACATTGCAGGCCAAGAACATATTTTCGTTTTGGGTTTTTTTTTTTTTTTGCATTACTATTTCCAATGCCTTTGGGGCTCTCCAATGCAGTATCTGGGGCATAATAATCCATCAATAGAGATTCAATAATCATTTGGCCTTTATTTAGCACCTGCTATATGCCAAGTACTCTGCTAATCACTGTGAAACAAACACAAAACAGAAATTGTCCCTACTTTCAAGGGCCTTACATCTCTCACACAGTAGGCACTTGATAAAGACTTGTTGAATTAATGGAAAGAAATGACTATTTTTTCTTCTTTTCAGGAGAATGAAAATGAAGAAAATTATGAAGAGATCTCCCCTTACTCCAATGTGGTAGTGAACAGTAAAATCAGATCGGTGGACAGCTCATCTGCTCAGATGTCCAAGCAGATCTCATTTTCTTCTGTAAGCCATCTTTCCCTATGTGAATGTGATCTAAATGATAAAAGTTAGGAAGTCGTAATCAGTGACCCAACATCAACCTCGAGGAGGTCCGTAATGAATGAAAAAAATCACAGGATCTTAGATCTGGAAGGACTTTTAGAGGCTATCTCATCTGACCTGACAAGCAATCTTCCCTACAAGACCTGCAACAAGGTCATCCAACCTCTCTTCAAACATCCCTAGGAAAGAAAGACCCATTACTTCAGGAGTTATCCCATTCCTCCTTTGAATAATGTTCATTGTTATGAAGCTCTTCCTCATATCCAAGCTAAATCTGCCTCTGAAATTCTCACCTTCTGTTCTTGGTTTCTACTTCCATCATCTGTCTTTGGCCTTGTTCCAGTTGAGAGAATAGTAGAGGTAGAAAATATAGGTTCAAATAGTCTCTCTGTCACGTACCACTTTGGGGGTGTCACTTGATCTCTTTAGACCTCAGTTTTCTCATCTGCAGCATATAAGTATTAGGATAGATGTTCTCTGAAGTTTCTACCAATTCTTATCTATAGTCCTATGAACATTTTTATCAAAGATTTGGAGGAAGGTGTAGGTGACATATTTGGCCAATTTGCAGAAGATAAAAAATTGGAAGAGATCCCTAATACATTGGATGGCAGTATCAAAAGCCAAGAAATAATAACAGTAGGTATCATTAATATAGCACTTTGAGGTTTTATGAAATTCTATAAAAACATTTGGGCAGCTAGATAAATGGTACAATAGATAAAGTGCAGGCTTGGAGTCAGGAAAATCTCAGCCTCAGATACTTCCTAGTGAGTGAGCCTGGGTAAGTCATTTAATTTTGTCTGCCTCTGTTTCCTCTTCTGTAAAATGCATAGAGAAGGAAATAACAAATCACTCCAGTATCTTTGTTGAGAAAACTCCAAATGGTCACAGAGTCAGACATGACTGAAAACAAAAACAAATGTTATCTCATTTGATCCTCACAACAACCTTGAAAGCTGTTACTATCCTCTTGGTTTCAGTTGAGAAGATTGAGGTAAAGAGAAATTAAAGGACATATCCAGCATCACAAGCTTACTAAGTACCTGAGGTAGGATTCAAACTCAGTTCTTTCAGAAAGGACGATATTTGATCTATTATGTCACCTGAAACACTCCGTGGTTACTTCAAGAACACATCACAATATATATGGAACATTTTGTATTTAGCACTCAATATCTCAATTTCTTAGAATTGACTCAATATCTTAATTCCCTATAATTACTTGATTTATAACAAAATAAAATGAAAGAAAATCACAAAATGGAAAGAACCAAACAAAATGGAATTAGTTTTGGATTTCATATTAGATAGATGTGTTGTTGTTCAATCAGTTCAAATTTTTTGTGACTCCATTTGGGGTTTTCTTAGCAAAGATACTGGTGTGGTTTGTCATTTCCTTCTCCAGCTCATTATCCCATCCACAATTAAGGAACCACATATTAAGAATAATGTTTTAAATGAAGGAAATCAATTCTATTAAAATATATTTACCAACAGAAAAGTTGTGGGTTTTTTTTTTTTAAGAAACTTAAGGTTCCCAGGTAAAGAACCCATTCTAAATGACTTGCCCAAGATCACATAGCTAGTAAAAGTCAGGTGCAGGGAAGAAGGTTGAGGAACAAATTTATGGTCACTTTGCCTGGACTCTTAATAATCTTTTGGTTAAGATCAAGTTCCCTCTCTGCCTTGGCCTTTCTGTATAAGAATACCAGTGTCTATTCTTGCTCTTGCTTTATAAAAACTCACTTTCCACTTTTCATGCCCTTCTTGCCAATTCAGTGCTTTGGTTTAAATCTTCAAGTCTTTAAGGGAACCTTTATTAAATTGTATTACTTAGCTACTAGATTTCTTTAAAATATCATTAGAATTGCTAGGTGGTAAAATGGCCAGAATACTGGCCATGAAATCGAGAGGATCTGAGTTCATATCCAGCCTCAGATACTAACTGTGTGACCCTGAGCAAGTCACTTAACTTTGCCTCCAAAAAAATAAAATATCATTTCATAGGGAATTCTTTTGTCAGACTGAACAATGGAATTTTTATATCTAAAAAAAAACAGAACATAGACCATAGAATGTCAGAATTGGAAGAAATCTTAGAACCTAACACTTAGAATGTCAAACCCTTGAGGAAGCATTAGAGAAAATTTAGTCTAAACCCCACCTTTTACAGTTGAAGAAAAAGTCCCAGAGAATGGAAAATTACTTCCACAAGATCACAAAGCTAATTAGTGGGGGAAATGGCTCTAGAACTTGGGTTTCCTGATTTCTAGCTCTGTGTATTTTTTTTTAGAAAAGGTCCAGAGGGCTACCCTAATGAAGAATATTGGGCTTACCCTTCCCTGTGTCAGGGAGGATGTTTAAAAGGGGAGGGAGGAGTGGAAAGGTACAAAGACCAGCTTTCCAATATTTCCAAGGTCTAAGTCAGAATGATGTAGCCACTCACACTGAGCTCTGTTTACAGATATCTCTGAAATCATCTCGGAAAAAATTGGCAAAGATGTTCAAGGCTAACAGATCACATGTGTCATCCCAGCCAGGGATCAAACCTGAAAAGCCACACCCAGCCCCAGGCCATACCCAGAGGTCTGAGAAGGCCTTGGTGAATGATGCCCCACAAGAAATCTGGAATAATTTTAAGAAAATGCCCCAGAATGAGAAGAAGAAAGTAGAGCAAGTAAAAAACCATATTTCTGAAAATAATTTCTTCCTCCCTTCTTCAGCAGTACCTGGGAGCCCTATAAAGAACCAACCCAGAGGGGCCCCAGGCTTAGTGGAAGATGAATCTGCCACCCAGGTAGACTATTCAGCACAGAACCTTCCTAGTGATATCAATATATATACCTAAAAATCTACATCTACATGTGTCAATGACCTTCATTTCCAAAATACACCCACCTCTCCCCTCAAGCCTCAAGAATGGTTGGGACATCAGCTACCCCCATTTCAACTTCTAAGGAAACCATCTTTCCTGGCCTTAGAAGGGGATAGTAATCTCTGGAACTACATGCTGTATTTTCCAGAGGAATACTATTATCAGGCATAACCAATTCCCAGGCTATCCTGTTTGTATAGAGTGATTGTAAGGAAGATATTCTTTACCAACCTCCATGGCCTTTTCTCCAATCTCTGTGCATCTCCTAATAACCTTGATTAACATTATGCTTAGACAGGTCTGGAACCTGGTCCACCAGGTATTTCACCTGGCTCCCCTGAGATCTCTGGGACTTCCCCTCCACCTTGATCCCTCCCTCTGAGTTCCTGCTTTTATTTCCTTGGTTTCCCTGAGATACCCTCAAGATTATATTTCCACTATAAAAGATCTGCTTATGATAAAGATCTTTGCTAAGTCCTTTTCAGGACTAAGTCCACTATAAGATACTCTCTCTCTCTCTTCTTCCTCATAGTGTCTTCCCTCTAATGTCATCTTTCTCCTTACTCTAGCTAACCCCAGTTAGTCTGCTAAACTCTGTGGATCTAACCTGCCAGTCAATGACATACCCAGGCTTTATGGCATATTCCTTTAATGGATTCTCCCAAATTCCCTTCCTTAGTAATCCTATTCTCTCCCAATTATATGTCATATTTGCCACTCCTGGTTCTGATTTTACTTCTTTTTTTTTCTGTAACCTCTTACCCTAAATAAACCTACCTTTTGCCAAAGAGAATGACCATTGTGAATTTGTCACATTTATTTCAAACTATGAACTGCTACCCTGACCCCATCACCCTCCCCTACCACCCTTTGCTCCAGGATACTGAGGGCCCTGAGAAACTGGGGATGACTCACAAGGATAGGTGCGCTGTACTCCAGGTGTTCAATTCTGGGCATCCCATTGTAAGAGACATTAACAAGCTCAAGAGAATCCGAAGGGAAATAATTAGTTGATAAAGAAACCAGAAATCTATCCATACAAGTTGAAGGACTAAATAAAGAATTTTATCCCGGAAAAGAAACTTTACTGGGGATATCAAATTTTTGTCTTTACATATTGAAAAGACCATTATAGCAAAAAGGTAAGAAATCATTTGCTTGGCCCCAAAGAGCAGAACTTTGACTAGTGGCAGAAAAGAACAGAAGGGCAGATTTGGTTTCCTTATAAAAAAAGACCTGATTTTAAGAACAAAAGTTGACACAGCCTCAGTATATGACCTTGAGCAACTCACAGCCTCTAAGCACTAAAACCATCAGTGGCAGAAAAGGTGCAAGCCTGCATGAGTAGCCAGAATTTCCTCACCAATATCAATGAGATTGCAGGTTCTGTCTTTATCTGCATAAAAGAAGACATTTCTCACAATGGAATAAGCTATTTTGGGTGGGTAGGGATCACAGACAGTGTTCAAAGAGAGCTGGATAACCACTTTGTTGGGGATGTTAGATTTATCTATCTATGTACATATTATTTTCCCCCAGTAGATGATTTGGAAATTCCTTGGGGGCAGGAACTATTTCCTTTCTAGGTGCTGCAGTAGATTGGGTTCTGGACCTGAAGTCAGGAAGAGCTGAGTATTAAGGATAATAATAATACCTACCCCACAGGGTGTCGTGAGTAGCAAAAATGATAATATTTGTAAAGTGCTTCACACAGTGGTGGCACATAGTAGGAACTTCATAAATACTTATTTCTTTCTCTCTTTATATCCCTAGCAATGTTTTTATAGGAGAATTTTCGAAGTTGAATTAGGAAGTGAATTAATGCATGAGGTTGGAGTTTAAACCACATGATCTCCAAAGTATCTTTAAGCTATTGGAGTTTGTGATTTCACAGTCTTAGGGGTGGGGGAGGTATGAAAAAAATGGAAACCTGAGTGTGGTGATTTCCTTGCAATTCCCTATCCCAACATTAAGAAATTTAGGCATATAAGCTAAAGCTACCTAAGAACTGAAAAGAATTCAAATAAAGAATTCAAAAAATCAACTTACATTCTATTATTTTTACTCACTCAGGTAAAGTGATTTTTTTGTTTTGGGGAAAATTTTTTTTCTCCCTGGAGCTACAAACCAGTCTCTTTATTCTGGTTAAGCAGAATTCATTCATCAGACTCCTCAATTAACTGAAACTTTAACACTCTTTTATTAGGAGAATGGACCATGTAACAGGCCTGGGATATTAGCGAAAACAGGTGACCAATGTCGTCTACCCCACTGAATCAGAAGAGACGGGGTTCATGGTTGTGCTTCTCAACAGGCAGGACTATAATTAGTAAGAAAGAGTGACAAAATGGTACTGATGCATCTTGGGTTTGGCTTATGCCAAATGAAAAAGGAGGGAAAGGTTGGAGAAGCTGTTACACATCCCCTAGACAACATGTTCCTTCCCACCTCAGTAAATAATTGGGATAGTGGAAAGTAGGATGGATTCAATCAGAAAAAGGAGATTCAAATCTTAGTACTCATGTGATCTTGGGGGTTATTTTATGTTTCTAGTTCTCAGTTTCCTCAGCCTATAAAATGGGAGGGAGTAAGAAGGTAGACCAGATGGCTTCTCATGAATTAATCCATGAATTTTATAATTTTATCAGGAATTGAAGTATCTGTTTAAAATGGCCCAATCAATTTTTAAAAATAAGTTCTTTGAATATAGTAATGGAAGGCAATGGTGACTCCTCAGGGAAAAATTAAGTAATGAACTATACTTTTAATATGTTATCTGAGAAGAGTATACAAGGGACCAGGATGGAGAAAGTATACCATGCTATATAAGGATTAATTGATACAACCAGAGAGGTTTAGCCTAAAGAAGGTTTTCAGCAAGGGTTCTTAATCTGATGAACTTGCTTTTAAAACACACACACATTTTTTTCCCCCTGAGGCTGGGGTTAAGTGACTTGCCCAGGGTCACACAGCTAGGAAGTGTTAACTGTCTGAGACCAGATTTGAACTCAGGTCCTCCTGAATTCAAGGCTGGTGTTCTAGCTGCCCCCCACACACATATTTTGATAATTTTATTTCAGTACACTTGATTTCCTTTGTAATATTTATTTATTTATTTAAAAGCATCTTTCTGAGAAAAGTCCATGGGTTTCACCAGACTGACACAGAGAGAGAGAGAATTGACTCAAATTTATAAGAATTCAAGCCATTCTCCAATTGATAAATGTTCAAAGGATATGAACAGACAATTTTCAGATGAAGAAAGTGAAATCATTTCTAGTCATATGAAAAAATACTCTAAATCACTATTGATAAGAGAAATGCAAATTAAGACAATTCTGAAGTACCACTACATACCTCTCAGATTGGCTAAGATAACAGCAAAAGATAATGATGAATGTTGGAGGGATGTGGGAGAACTGGGATACTAATACATTGTTGGTGGAATTATGAACTGATCCAATCATTCTGAAGAGCAATTTGGAATTATGCTCAAAAGGCTATGAAACTGTGCATACCCTTTGATCCAGCAGTGTTTCTTCTGGGTTTATATCCTAAAGAGATCTTAAACGAGGGAAAAGGACCCACATATGCAAAAAATGTTTGTGGCAGCCCTTTTTGTAGGGCTAGAAACTGGAAACTGAGTGGAGACCCATCAGTCAGAGAATGGCTGAATTAGTTATGATATATGAATGGCATGGAATATTATTGCTCTGTAAGAAACAACCAGCAGGATGATTTCAGAGAGGCCTGGAGAGATTTACATGAATTGATGCTAAATGAAGTGAGTAGAACCAGGAGATCATTGTACACAGCAACAACAAGATTATATGATGATCAATTCTGGTGTATGGGGCTCTTTTCAACAATGAGATGATTGAGAGCAGTTCCAATAATCTTGTGATGAAGAGAGCCATTTACACCCAGAGAGAGGACTGTGGGAACTGAATGTGGATCACAACATAGCATTTTCACTCTTTTTCGTTGTTGTTTACTTGCATTTTATTTTCTTTCTCATTTTTTCTCTTTTTTGATCTGATTTTTCTTGTGCAGCACAATAATTCTATAAATATATACACATAAATTGGATTTAATATATACATATAGATATATTTTAACATGTTTAACATACATTGGATTACTTGCCATCTAAAGGAAGGAATGAAGGGAAGGGGAGAATTTGGAACACAAGGTTTTGCAGGGGTCAATGTTAAAAAATTATCCATACATATGTTTTGAAAATAAAAAGCTTTAATTAAAATAAATAAATAAATAAACAAATAAATAAATAAATAAATAAATAAATAAATAAAAGAATGGGCTGCTTCAGAAGGTAGTAGAGTTCCCCTTATTATTAGACTTCAAGTAAAGATCATGGGCTATGTGGGTTGTAAAAGAGATTTCTATATAAATATGGTTTGAGCTAAATGATCTTTGAGTTCTCCTTCCAATTTTGTAAGATTATAAATAAGAATAGCTTTGTTATTCATCCCCTACCTTCTCCTGTCCAAGTAATACTTATGTTAATGGTAATATTGTTCAGTTATGCCAACTCTTCATGATCTTGTGGACGAAAGCATGCCAGCACTGTACATAGGGTCGTCTTAGCAAAGATCCTGGAATGGTTTGCCATTTCCATTTCCAGTTGATTAAAATAAACAACCCAAGATCACACAGCTAGTAACTATCTGTGGCCACATTTGACTCTTCCTAACTCTGGGCCCAGGGCTTTATCCACTGAACCAAATAGCTGTCTCTTGTTGCTATTTTTTGTTTAAATTCATAACTCTTAGCCCCCACCAATGTACATCTTTATACCAAAACAAATCTGATGATAGATTAATTAAAAGCAAAAATAGTTAATTATGCAACCCATAGCCCAGGGTTTCCCAAGATTCTGGGCTCGCATGAGTTGGGTTTAATCCTAGAGAGTAACGTTAACAGGTCATCCTTTTTCTTTTTTTCTTTTTGACCAATAGTATTTTATTTTCCAAATACATATAAAAATACTTTTCAACATTCATTTTTGTAAGACTTTATGTTTCAAATTTTTCTCCTCTCCCTTAGCTCCCACCTCCTCAAGATAGCAAGCATTCTGATGTAAGTTAAACATGCAATCCTTTAAAACATTTCCATATTTGTCATGTGTAAGAAAAATCAGCAGATCGTTATTTTTCATGGGCTCATTGCCCTTATCTGGAAATTTCCCACAAAATCTCCAAATATGCTTCTAGAGGTCAGTTCTAGGTTTCCAGGATTGTGAATAAAAGGGATTCTTAGCTCTTCTACAAGAACTTAAGGAGCTAAATGTATATCGGGTACTGGAAAATCTCGTGCCCCACATAAAATTAAAACAGGATGTAAAAAATTCACAAGAGTCTATAAAAAGATACAAAAATGTATAAAACACTCAAAAAACTCAAAACCCCCTTAGAGCGAAGGTAAGCAGTGGAAGGAAGGCAAGATTGTTTTTAGGGAGGCCCTTTAATGTTTTGGTGACTTATTCTTTCACAGAGAATCTACTATACAATTTGCTCAAAAATTGTAACACTAATCCTGGGGTTAGATCCTCTCTAGAAGGCAAATGTCCCTTTGGAGGCTGTTAAGCAATCTCCTTTTCCCTTCAGACCTGAGTTGTCCAGTAACTCTAGTTTTTATCTCCAAGGACACTGTGAAGAAATTTGATGATTCTCTTCTTTCTCCAAGGAGAACAGTACATAAGAAAGTCTCTTCTTCTTTAGGAGGTCTCATTTTCAAACTCATAAAATGGGGATTACCCATAAGATAATTCCCAAAGTTGATGCTAACCCAGAAATCTCCTTAAGAACTAAAAACCACTTTTCCTCCACACAGGAGGAGCTGGGGATTCACATTGTCCATAAACTCTGCTTTCAAGCACATACCTACCCCTACCACACACTTCTACTGCCAGTTGCCATCCATCATCCCTGAGTTAAAGGAACTATGGATGAGCATACATTCTCTTTCCCACATCACCCCCACTCCTTAAACACAAATCTGCTCTGCTTTATGTTGATCTGTCTTCTTAGAGTTCAAGAAAGCAAGAAAGACAATAAATTGACCTTAAAATGTTCTTTTATATGATCAAGACGAAGAGTCCATCACTCTGATCCAAATAAATATCTTGAAGTCAGCCCCAGTCTCAAAACCCTGAAGATTAAGGTGTCAGTGTTTATGCCTATCTGTCCATTGGGAAGAGCCCTAAAAATGTCTCCAAACAAAGGTCCAAACATTAGAATCTCATCTAAATCAGTAACAAACTCTTCAAATGGTTCAGACACCTCTAATTAACCACTCTTGCAATTAAAACAGAAAAACTATATGATAATAGGGGATTGAATTAGGTTTTAAGCACTCTTGGCACCCAATCCCAAAAGATTACTCCACAGGCATGTCTCCTGGGAGTGCTAATTAACTCCTGCCTCCCCCAGTACAACAGGAGAGGATATATCAATTTACTTAAGAGAAAAGTGATAAGGCAGGGTGATAAAAAGTGATAAGACAAGAGCATTATAGAAATTGTGATTTATTTCTCTTAATGCAAGCACTTCTGCTAGTCATGCTAATCCCAGGAAAGAAGAGTCCAGATATAGCTGCCATTTTTTCTTGTCTCTCATCTTCATTACTTTAGTTTTCTTGTTTCATAAGACTTCCTAACCTCTTGAACTGTGCACACCATAAGTGTGTTTACCCAAGCTAAGTCTGTGTGAGGTGATATCACCAGGCTATCAAGCCTACTCACAAGGTTCTGGATTATGTATTCCAAAGAGAATGCCCTTCAACGAACAGGACTGACTCAGCCCCAAACACTGTGGGAATATGGGTCCCATACATGTATCCACTCCCTTACGTTAGGAAAACTTTCAAAATAGTTAGAGCTATTGAGAAATAGAACCAGTTTTTTTGAAGGGTAATGAGTTCCCCATCATTGATGATGCTCAAGTGGAATCTGGATGACCACTTATCTTAACTTGTGAAGAAGAGTTTAATTATTTACATTCAGGTAGAACTAAAAACTTGTGAAGCTTTCTCCAATTTTGCCTATCATTCTATGCAATTTTGAGAGCAAAGATTGTTTCATTCTTTTGTGATTGTATCCACAGTGCCTCACTCAGAGCCTGACACATTGTTGTTGCTCAATTGTTTCCAATTCTTCATGATCCACTGGACCACACTGTCCTTGAGATTTTCTTGACAAAGATACCAGAGTGGTTTGCCATTTCCTTCTCCAGTATATTAAGGCAAACAGAGGTTATGTGACTTGAGCAGTCACAAAACTAGTAAATGTCTGAGCCCAAATTTGAATTCAGGGTTTCCTGACTCCAAACCCAGCACTCTAACCACTGGGTCACCAAGTTGACATATAGTAAGCACTTCATAAACACTTGTTGAGTGATTGATTAAGTGATTGAAATCAATCAGTGGCAACTGTATTGCATTGTATATAGAGGGTACACTGAACTGGAAATCATGAAGATCGAAATTCAAATCCAGCCTCAGATCTTTGCTAATTATATGATCTTAGGCAAATCACTTAAACTGCCTCAGTTTCTTCATCTGTAAAATAAAGTTGTAAAAACCAACTTAGGTTTGTTGTGAGGATCAAATGAAATAATGTTTGTAAAGCCCTTTGTACTTAGTAGGTGTTATATAAATATTATCTATTGCTATGATTATTGAAATCTATTATTATAAAGTCAGAATTCCTTGATTTATGGAGGCAAGCCCTGTGTAGAATGAATGATCTTAGAAAGTGTGGCAAAATGAGTCTGGAGCATTAGATCATCAAAGACCAGCTAGTTTCTTATTGGTGTCCGCAATCTCCCAGCAAGGCTAGGAGGACCAAATTAACTCAGTTGAAGGGATGGCACATACATACCATTGAGCAGAGCTGCATAGACTGAGATGATAAATTGTATCTGATTCCATCCAAGAAAATGGAAGCTTCTTGTTGTCTGTATTATAAAGGTTTTGGTTGCAGAAGATGACCAAATGATGAAACTTACCTTGACAAAAGAGATGCTTTTGAATGCAGCAAGGGACGCGGAAGCAATCCAGTGATGGAGAGGAAAGCGCAGGGGAAAGGGGCAGTTTTCAGGGGATGGAAGCTTGTCCATAATGTTTTCAAAAGACTAGGGTTGCTTTTTCTCTGATCTAATCAAATTCCCAAGAGTATACAATTGCATTTCTGTGTACCCCTCTACTCTCTTCCCAATGTGGAGAGTGATAATTAAAAGTCATATTGTAGTCTTGTTTCTCTGGAGCAATAGATATGGTCAACTCAGAGGAATGGAGCATTACTCATTCACTGAGGGAACTTGTCTTTGATTTAAAAGGAGCCCCTATACTTCCATTTGAAAGACTTCTGTTTATATATATATATTAAATTAAGCCTTCCCACCCTTAGGGCAGCTACCAAAGTAGACACCACAGACACCTCATAGGGAGTGTTCTCCAAGTTGGAACTTCCAGGAAGTCACAGCCTCCTATCAGACATATCTCAGGGGACACTAGTAAGACATGTTCTCCAAGGAGGAAAGGCAAAGCACATATAGACAGAAAAAAAAAAACAAAAAACACATGTGCACTCAAATCCCTGAGACATAACAGTCATGCCTTTCTATCTATATCTATGTCTCTCTCACCCTCACACATTCTCAGATCACAGAGTTATGGCTTGTCTGAGAGATCAGAAGCCAGCAAAATCCTTTGATTGTTTTCCATGATTTAAACAAACCAGCTGTTTGCAACTTCTGGCAAAACAGAAGCCCCAGAGGAAAGAGCAGAGTTCTGTACTTGGAGTCAGAAGTCGCTGGTTCAAATCTTGATGTTTACTAACAATATGATTTTACCCAAGTCACTTCCCATCCCTGAGCTAATTTAATAACACTGTGATCATAGAACTGGGAAAGATTTCAGAAGTCATCAAATCCATTAGATGAGCCAACTAAGGCCAAGAAGAGAAGGCCCATGTCCATGAGTCACCTTGCTCACAAGGGGCAGAATCAGAATTCTCCCTTTCCCTTTCCTCTGACTCCAAATCCCACACTTTTCCCACTCTACAGTGCTATCCTGGCACACCAACCTTGGGGGGCTATTGTGAGTCAAGTCCTCCATAAAACTCATTATCATAATCATCATTATTCTTGGCACTCAGGCTGTAGTTACTTTTCCTGACCTGCCTAACTCAGCTACAATACTTACCCAACTATGCTAAAAGCAAATCTCTAGATGAGTTAAGTAGGGTCAAGAAGATTAGCAAAATTTATCTCTGCCAGGAGGTCAGAGCAGGACAGCAGAACCAGGTAGGTTGATGAAGTGGATACAGATGCTTATGGCTAATGCACGTCAAATGAAGATCAGCTGAAAAAGAGAAGATTCAGAGGAAATAGGGAGAAAAAGGGAGAGGAATATCTGGCATCCTGTTTTTGATGGATGAAGGGTTTAAATTTGTCTTATTTAATCTCAAAGGGAAAAAAATAGCAACGGTGGATGAAAATTGAAAAGAAGTCAATTTCAGATTTAATTCAGGAAAAACAAGTTAACAATGAGAGTAGCCCCAAAATGAAATAGGATGCTAGGAGAGGTGATGGGTTTTCCCTCCTTGGAAATTTTCAAGCAGAACCAGATGAGTACCGATCTGGTATGTCATAGTGGGGATTTCTTCCTCTATAGGCTGGACTAGGTCGCAATGGAGGTCTCTTCCAACTCTCAAATTCCATAATCTCGTTTCAAAGTTTTAATTCTAAATCAAAGTAGAAAAACATTTCCCAGAGGATGGTCTCTACTAGGTTGGTGAATGAGGTGGCTTCCACCATTTCATGAACAGCATAAATTGATGCAGAACCTGGAAGGTACAGAAACCTGTAATGGGTCATAGGGAAGATATAAGGGATAGAGATTACATAATCCCTACCCTCATGGAGTTCACATAATAATAGAGGGACAAGGCACCACTTATAGAATGAGGAAGTTGGACAAGACGGACTCTGAGGTCCTTCCCATCCCTAAATCTGTGATCTTATGAACTTATGACCAATACAGATAACTAGAACACATAATGGTTCTTTGTAAGTACATGAGAGAGAGACATAAAGAGCTTTTGGAAGAGGCTTGAGAAAGATCTCTGAAGAGATGGAATTTCTAGTGGATAGGAATTGGTGGAGAAGAAATAGAAGCATTTTATGTATGGAAAACACATAAACCAAAGCACTGAGAAACAGAATCTTAAATAAATTTGACCTAGGGCAAGAGAGAACAGGAATCTGAGTAATACAAAGTATACTCTGAGATATCCCAGGTTTCTACCTTCCTGAAAGTGTAGAAATGAAAGTGGCTACCAAGGAGAAGGCTGCCAGGGCCCAAGAAGAAGCTGGGCAACTGGCAAAAGTACAAAACAAGCAGAGGAACAGAGGCTCCAGAGCAGGAGGGATAGGAAAGGGATGTACCACTCTTCCAGGGAACAAGTATAAGCAAGATAAGAAAGAGATGGAGGAGAAAGGATGAAGGGAGATTAAGATGGAAGGAAGGAAGATGGTATCAGTCCTTGCCACCTCATTTCCCCTCAAGTATAGCTCTGAATGTCATGTCCTCGCTATGGCTCCATTGAAAAGAGAAAATGATGACATAATTCTACAAAAGACTGATTGATAGTCATAGGTTATGAATGGGCTATTTTCAAAAGAAGAAATTCAACTTAATAACAATCATATGAAAGAATGCTCCAAATCCTTAATAATAAGAGAAAAGAAAATTAAAACAACTCTAAAGTTCTATGTCACATCAATCAGATTAGTAAAGATGATGAAAGATGAAAGTGGCAATTGTTGGTAAGGTTGTGGGAGGGTAGGCACATTAATACATTCTTGGTAGAACTGATCATTGGTTTAAACAGTTTGGAAAGCAATTGAAATTTTAGCCAAAACTCACTAAACTTTGAGGGCCCTTTGGCTCCATGATAATTCAAATAAGCTTATGCACTTAAGGAAGTCAAGGACAGAGGAAAAAAATATTTTTAGCAAAATATTGTAGCAAAGAATCAGAAACAAAGTAGGTACCACTCAATTGGGAAATGAGTGAACAAGTGATGGTATATAAATGCAACTGTAAGAAATTCCAAAATCTGGGGGGAAATTATCAACTGATAAGGCTTGAAGTGAGCAGAGCTAGGAGAACAATTCACATGCTGATTATAATAATGCAAAGGACAAATTCAAATGACTACTGAATTCTGTTTGATATAATGACCAATCATGATTTCAGAAGACTAATGATGAAGGAATAATAATAATAACCACATAACATTTTAAGGTTCACAAAGTGCTTCACAAATATTATCTCATTTGATACTCAAACAACCCTAGAAAGCAGGTGCTATAAATATTCCTATTCTACTGATGAAGAAATTAATAGTAAGTGACTTGCCCAAGTTCAAATGATTTGATTTTCAGCGTTCTATCCATTGTACCACAAACTTGTTCGAGCATCCCTTGGCAGAGAGTTGGTAAAAACTGAGGTGAAGAAGGAAATATATATATTTTATAGACAGAACCAATATGTTCATTTGTTTTGCTTGAAATATTTATTGACTGAAAGAGTCCTTTTTCTGGAGACAGAGAATGACCATAGGAGTAGTTCAAAAAGACCTACTGGGGAAAAAAAGAAAAAGAAAAGAAAAGAACATAGTGAAACATTTGAAAATATATAAAAGAAAGAAGAAGAAAATTCAGAAAGGGGCACAGACATGTCCAGCAACATGTTGACTTTTATATGTGAGGACAAAGGATATCTTAGAATCAGCCGGAGTCAGGATAAGCAAAAGTCCTTGGTCTTTATTCTTGGTCTTAGGGAATAGAAGTGAGTTGGATGGACGAAGGATCTCCACGACCTTCCTTCTCTTCCTCTTCCTCTACCCCAAAGTCCCACTGGCCTGTCTTACTCCACCCCCTAGTCCCTCCTATAATTCTCTGTATATACCAAACGTTTGGGCCAGCACAGAATAGTGGGAAAGGCCATTTTCTAAGCATATTCTAATAGAGTATTGTCCAATAAGTAATTAGCCTTAAGTACTGGGTTGTCCAAGTGCACCTACTTCAGCCCTTTACATTTGTACTATTGCATTATGGATGCACCAGAAATTCCAAATTTCATATAAACTTTTCTTTCATATCCTTTGTTGTAACATTAAAATGTTTGTGTCTGTTGTGATTGAAGTTCATAAAATAGAAGACAATAACCCCGCCCCTGAAAAAAGGAGGCTGGGGGAAGAGAGCATATATTCAGGGGAAATGAGTTGCCTATTTGCCTAAAGCATAGAGTAAGGGGGAGGAGTAAAGTGTGATAAGGCTTGAGAAGAAGGGTAATGACAGATAATAAAGGTCCTTGATCATCAACCTGTTTGGAGTTTATTAAATGATGGTTAATAGAACATTTCCTTACTATATTGCTTTACAAAGTACTTTCCTCATAGTAACACTGAGAGACATGCATTCATCTCTATTTTACAGATGAACTAAGTAAGACTTCACGGAGTTAAGGGATTCATCCAAGATTATAAAGTTAACTTCTACCCATTAGTGGTTATCAAACTGTGGTTCAAAATGAGACTCCAGACTTCTGGGAGTCTCTGAGACCCTTTCAAAGGGTCCATGAAATCCAATTCATAATTTTATTTCAAATTTAAATCATTTAATCATAATATTCTTAATTATACTGTCATTTTAATGCCAAATAGGGTAAATATTGATAGATATTAGCCACAAAAACAAAATCTCTTTGAGTTCCTCAAAAAAATTTAAGGAGTTCTGAGAACAAAAGAACTACTATCTATATGACGCTGTTTCTCAGTAAGCAATGATGAACCACAAAGGTGCTTTGAACAGGGGAACAATTGTGAAACTAGCAGTAACTAAACAGGATGCACTTAACACCCAGACAGGAAAGTACCCTGCTCTTCCTGTATCCAAAGAAGGCTTGAAGGAAACCACTATTTCCAGCCCTGAAGGGTAGAAGTACATGTGCCCCGGCCAGAATAAGTGACATTGGTAGAGTACAGGCCCACAAGAAGGAACAAATAGGCCAACTGGGGAAGACACCAAACAGTACCTATTTATAACAGAGCCAGGGAAACTGAGCAAGGGGAGCCTCTTTAGGTAGGGGAGCTACAGTGTACTGCTGAAGAAAATCTTACAAAAAGCTGCTGTTTAAAAAAAAATCTGGATTTTTGTTTTAGAGAAGTTAGAAGGTATTAATCCCCAAAATAAAATGTTTCAAGGACAGACCACAAAAACCACTTGACCCAGGGTATAGCTAAATTCTATTATTAGTCCAACTTCTAAATCCTGGGAGCAGAGGTCAGATTGCATAGAAGGAAGAAGGAAATTCCCTTCAAGTTCAACTATAAGCAAAATTTCAAAGTAGGTCAAGTTTGTCTTTAGCCCCCTCCCCACCTCCCTTTTGAGTCTTTCTCTCACCTCCCAAAAGGAGACATTGTCCTGATCCCTCTTCACTTGGTCCCTGAAAAATTTAGTCTTTAATGGCTTCTTCTGGACTTGGTTACAGGACAGATGAGAGAGGCATTGGGGAAGAAAGAAAGGAGAAATGGAACATTAAAAACAGTCTGCATAAGTATTGACAAGGCACCTTGGAGTCATGAGAAACCAAACTACAGAAACAAAGAGCTGAGTCAAAAAAAAGTCAACCCAATTCAACAATCATTTATTAATTAAATACCTACCATGTACTATACACTATGCTAGATGCTAAGGATGTAAAGGCAAAATATAAATAGCCCTTGTCCTCTGGGTTTACATTCTAATGAGAGAGTGGCTTCATATCTGGGCCAGAAGGATATCATGGGAAAGAATGGGAAATTAGGGTCATGATTAGATCAAGAAAGAATAGCTGTAGGGATGGATAGGACAATGGGCTAGGTCAAGCTGGTCACAGGGAAGAATGGAGATCTAGAGTCCTGACTGGGTTAACCAGATCACTGCAATAAATAGGACACTGGGATAAACTAAATCAGGCCAAATTGGTTATGGGAAAGCATGGGAAGCTGAGATCACATCTAGGCTGGGCAGGGATAATTATAGGGTAGATGGGTAGAGTTCTGGTCTCATGGTTAATCTGGAATATTGACTAGATCAGGCAAGGTTAGTTATATCATTGTGTGTGTGTATATATATATATATATATACATATATATATACATATATATATATGTATATATATATATATATATACATATATATATATATATATATATATATATATATATATATATATATAAATTCTAGGGTCAAAGAGATGGAGTACTAGCTCACAAGCAGTCTGACTGAGTAGATATTGGAAATGGATAGGACACTGAGACCATGGCTGAGTCAAGCCTAGCTGGTTATAAAGAAAAATGGGTCACCAGGATCATGACTGGGGTGAACAGATCCAATCGTAGAGGCAGAGAGATGGGGGCTGATACTGGAAATTCAGTAGTGCCAGGGAGGGCCAAGCTGGGCCAGGCTTGCCAGCTACACTTCAGATTCGGATGTGAAAGGTACTGTAGGAGAGAACAAAACATTTAAGTGAGAAACTTTGTGGGGTGTCCCCACCTCATATAAAGCTCATACTATTTCAAGATCTTTACTGTGAAGCCCTATATTTTACTCTCTTCTTGCCTTCACCTCCTAGAATCCCTGGCTTCCTCCAAGACTCAGGGCAATGCTTCCCTCTGCAGGAAACTTTCTATTTCCCTCCCCATCTTCCAGTTGCTAGAACCTTATCACATTCTCACATGTCTGGAATGCTCTTCCTCTTCATCTCTATCTCTTGGAATCCTTGGTTTCTTTCAAGATTCAGATACCTTGTGTTCAAGGGCTTCCTTCTCTATGAAATCTTTCTCAGACCCTTTGACTGCTGGTGTCCTAACTCCAAAACCTACCCTGGTACCTCTTTTCTTTATACAATTTATGTTCTTATGTATCTACATATTTTCTTTCTTTTTAGAGCAGGGGTGGGAAATATCCAGCCTGCGGACTACATAAGGCCCTTGAAATTATTTCTAAAACAACTGCAAGAGATGGTGAGCTGAAAGCTAGCTACAACAACTTCCTACTGCTTGAGTTCTATAAGTTGATAATTTTGTATGGCCTAAAAATGATATTATAAATATCCAAATATCCTTTGACAGAAAAAGGAGTCCCACCTCTGTTTTAGACTATAAAATCTTATAAGAGCAGAAATTGCTGATCTTTTGTCTTTGAAGTAATACATTTTGAATAGTACTTGGCAGATAGCAAACACTAATAAATGTTGGTTGATTGATAAATGAATGAATGAGTGGAATGAATACAAGAATTAACAAATGAATGAAGAATGAATTGATGGTTAGATGAATAAGGAGGGAAATCAACAGATTAATGAACAAGTAAATATGTATATTATGGATGAATCAGTGGCTTCAGGTAAGTGAATAAATGGATAGATAAAAGAATAAAAGATTGAAAAAAATGGATGGATGTATGGATATTTAGGTGAAGGAAAGAATAAATAAGGAAAGGAATAAATGAATAAGTGAATAGAAAGATGAATAAAGTAATAAGTGGCTAGATAGACAAATAAACAGGTATGTAGACAGATAAATTATTGAGAATATTAATAAGTGAATAGATTAAATGAGCAAGGAGATGAACAGCTACATGAACAAATTTAGAGGCATGAACAGATGTATAGATGGTAGACAGGAAATGAATGGATAGATGAGCAAATGGATGGATTGAGAAAGATACAAATAAGTGCACAGATAAAGGGATGAATGAGCAAATGAGAGATTAGATGAATGAATAGATAAATGGATATTTGAATATACAGTTGAATAAATGGATGGATGAGTTGATAAATGAGAAAGTGGTTGGATAAATGGATAGCTGAATAAATGGGTGAGTAGAAAACATGGATGGATGGATGGATGGATGGTGGACAAAATGTTAAGCAAGTTTGCACTCAGTGATTCTAGTTTCCTTATTATTCACAAGCTTTTGGTGTCCTTTGAAGCTTTCCCTCTACATTACATCTTTTCTCAGGAAAGTATGTGAAATAATTTACACTAAATTACAAATGATTAATAAAAATTTAAAGCACAACCTGTCTAGGGATGGAAGTGAAAAGTACATTTTAATAGGGAGCAGAGCCTTGATTAAAGGCAATTACCTGAGGAAGTCTGGTGCATGTAGAATCATGTTTTGAAAGTCATCTAGAGAGAGTTTGCCATCGTTGTCCACATCAGCTTCATTAAGCACCTTCTCACATACAAGGCCAACTTCCTCAGGAGTCAGCTCACCTCGAGTAAGCTTGTTCACTGTCTTCTCTAGGTCCGATGGGCAGATATAGTCATCGTTGTTAAAATCTGGGCCAAATGTTATCATTGACTTTCACCATGGCCTTAGTGCAAAAATCAAAATGGAGAGGGAGGGGTGCCCTGAGGTTGAGGGACTGTGAGAAGCAGGCATTGTCTGGGGATGAGGAGACAAGCAATGTCCAGGAATCGAGTGAGGTTCAGGGGTAAGGATGATAGAGATAGGTTCCATTTGAATAAAGGAATAAAGTGGTCAGTTCTTAGGGACACAAGTATTAGAGATGAGAATTGGCCCACAATGGATCTATTAAAAGCAGTCAGTGATGGTTATGATTTAAAATCTATTAGAACTGGAAAGTCCTTAAAGATATTCTATTCTCACTTTGCCATTCCCAGTTCCATTTATCTATGAGGAAACTAAGGAATAGAATGGCAAACTTACTTGCCAAGATGATGAAGTGAGTTAGTGCAAGAGCTGGGAATCGAACCCAGTTCTCAACTATTTTCTCATTATTTGGACTTGGCAGAATTAATACCACATTCTAGATGAAAAAAACAATACCTGACATCAGAGTTCCTATCTTTCCCTACTGCCTCATGGCCAGGCTTCTTTCACTTACCATAAATTTTAAAAGCATAATATGCTTTTAGATCTCTAGGAGCCATTTCACTCATCACAGAAAACATGTCCAGAAAATCATCCAAGGTCATGTTCCCATCCCCATCCTGAGAAAAGACCTGAGCAATCCTCTCACGGAATGGGTTATCCTAAAAAGAAAGGGGTTAAAAGCACCATTAGGTAAATGAAAATCTTTTTCAAAGGTCAAACCCAAACAAAAGGGATTAATGGATCCAGTAGATCCATTAAGGATCTTGAGGAGAGGACCTGTTTTTTGTTTTGTCATTGCATCCCCAGTACCAAGCTGAGGATTTCACCAACGAAGACTTTCCCAATCCTCCCAGCAGTAAGCATCCTAATACCGGTATTCATTTTGTATATATCATTTTATTCTCACTTATCTATAAATTTTCTCTCCTAGTAGATTGTAAGATCCCTTGAGGGCAGAGACTGTTGAATTTTTGTCTTTAAAGTGATTACTGGATTGAATTAAATGGCTTGATTGTCCATTTGGAAGAAGATATCCAAGGTACTGCTTCCGGGATGTTTTCTTAATCCTATTCTGTTAGATTTTTATTTTTATTCATAATTTGGATGAAACTATAGATGATGAGCTTGCCAAATTTGCTGATAGCCAGGCACATCCCTGTTACTGGGGAATGCTGAAGCTATTGAATCATTTGGGTATAGAAGTCCTGAGCTGCAGTAGGGTTAAAACCTATCTAAGTGTGTACACTAAGTGTATCACTAGTATGACGAGCCCCAGAAAGACAGGACTGCCAGACTGGCTAAGGATGGGTAAGCTATCCTAAGAAATTAAAAGAAAATGGAGCAAGTTAATCATAATAATCAGCATTGGAATCAGACCTATAAGTGGCCACTGTACTTCTAGCCTGGGAAACTGATAAATTGGGATACTGATGAAGATAGAAGGAAGATTCTGAAGATCACCTGGCAGGATAAGATACCAGACACTGAGGTCCTTTCTCGAATTAAATTGCCAAACATCGCAACTCTACTGCAGAGAGCACAACTCCTTTGGGCTGGCCATATTGTTCGAATGCCAAATAACACTTGCCAAAAAAATTATTTTATACCTGGCAAGCCTCCAAAGGTGGTCAGAAAAAGTGATACAAGGACATTCTCAAAGTCTCTTTTAAGAACTTTAGAATCAATTATATGACATGGGAGAGACTGACACAGGACCAACCAGCATGGCATTCCCTCACCAGAGAAGGTGCTGGGCTCTATGAGCAAAGTAGAATTGAATTAGTCCAAAAGAAATGTGAGATGTGCAAAATTAGAGAAGCCACCCCAAATGTTCATATGGACTATTTGAATCCAACCTGTGAAATCATGTTGGTTTGATCAGCCACAGTTGGACACACTGTAATTCAACTCTAATGTAGTGATGTCATTTTGATTCTCTTCGAGTATGAAAGACAACAACAAACCAAGGAGAGATAAATAAAATTTTGAGTAACAGAATTAGGGTCCAAAAATATCTCAGTGGATGAGTAGAGGCCAAATCTAAGAAGATGAATTTAAATAAGGACAAATGGAAAATGTTATTGTTAAGCTCAAAAAGTTAACTGAACAAATACAGACCAGAGAAAGGCAAATTAATACCAGTTTGTTTGAAAAAAAAATCTGAAGATTTAAATGGATCATAAGCTCAATATGAGTCAACGCAGCAACCAAAAAAAAAAAAAAGCCAACAAAATTGTAGATTGTATAAATGGCAATGAGAGAGAATTGGGGTTAGAGTATGAAAATAGTCTTCAAGTATTTGAAGGGCAGTCACTTACAGGAAGGATTGGATTTGCTTTGTTTAGTTTCAGAGGGCAGAATGGAAAGAAATGGGTAGAAGTTGCAAAAAGACAAATCAAAGCTTGATGTCAGGGGAATTTTTTCTAATGATTAGAATTATCCAAAAGTAGAGTAGGCTGCCTGAAGAGGTAGGAGATTCCCCTTTCTTAGAGGTCTTCAGGAATAGACTGGATGGTATTTTATAGTTCCTTCATATTTGAATTGGACTAGATGGTAAATCACCCCTTTCAGCTTTTAAATTCCGTGATTCTATGAAAAAGTTAAGGAACAGTTCTGATAGGATGAGAGCTGGGATATTGGCAACTGGACTCCTAAAGGCACTGAGAAACTCCTGGATTTTGAAATTGCTAAGACTAGTCAACTACCTTAGGGCTGCATTAGAATTCTCCAAGTACCAAAAACAGATCCCACAAAAGTTTGTAAACAATATTGTTACATATGGACTGCCCTTATTCCTTTCAAACAATAGCTGATAGCTATTTTTAAGGAACAAGGAAGGATGAAGGGTCTGTGCAAACTCCTCCTCCCTCTTTGTAAGTTAGACTGCAAATAAGGGGTATCTCATGGGAATAGATTGACCAGCATTTTTAACTGTCAGATTGAATGGCTGACACTAAGCCTTAGTAAGAAGGAGAGGCTGGGTGAAGAGGGTCAGGGAGCAGGAGGAGAGGAATTCCAAAGCAATGAAAGAAGGGAAAATGGAAGGCTCCAAGATGCCCCAGGGAAAGAAAGTCTTGTAAGTAGAGAGCCTAGCTGACTATCAGTATCATCTCATAGTTGTTCTGAGGGCTGCCCTTGCCATGAATTTTCAGACTCTCCCTCCTAGCTTATACCTTTAGCTCAGGCATGCTGCTGATGACTTCATATGGCACCTTCACATCAGGATTGCTGCTGTAATCAAAAGGAACCAGCTGAGGAGCAAGATCCTGAAAACGATAAAACAACCTAGGATACAGAAGAAGAAAAACAACTGTTTAGGATGTAAACTTGAGGATTCTGTGAGAGAATTGTGGAAATTGTGTGACTCCATATTGCAAATCTGCTCTAGAGCTAGTTCAATTCACTTTCTGTTCAGTTGTGGGTCTAATCCAATTTTTGACTTGGGAGAAGATTTGATTCAATTATGAAGGGATTGTGGGATAAGTTTGTTATATTGTTTAAGGCTAGCCCTGCATGACTAGGAAGCTGGACCAATTCTACCTGTAACTTTGTTATTGTTCAGTTGTTTAAATCATGTCTGACTTGTCGTCTGACTGTATTTGGAGTTTTCCAAGCAAAGATACTAAAATATTTTGCCATTTCCTTTTCCAGCTCATTTTACAGATGAGAAAATGGAGGCAAATAAGGTTAAGAGACTACTCATTGCTTAGAGATCCTTAATTTTAAGGACCTAGGTTTTGATGACCAAAAATCCAATCAAATCTGGATTGATACAAGAAGTTTTCTCATAATTATACATCTCAAGCAACCCACATGTCATCTGAAAACTGAACCTGCTGGAGAGTGCCAAAGGTATCCAGAGAGAGAATAAGAGAAACTGAATGTGTATATTTTCATGTGTGTGTGTGTGTGTGTGTGTGTGTGTGTGTGTGTGTGGTGGTTTGTTTGCTTGCTTGTTTTTTTTTTTCTTTTCTCATGTTTTCTTCTCCCTTTTGATCTTACTTTTCTTGCACAGTATGACAAATATAGAAATAAGTTTAGAAAAATATCACATGTTTAATCTATATCGGATGGCTTGCTGTCTTGGGGAGGGGAGACTGGAGGAGAGAGGGAAAAAAAATTTGAACACCAGGTTTTGCAAAGGTAAATATTGCATATTTTTCCATGAATTTAGAAAAATAAAGTACTATTAAAAATTTAAAAAGAAAACTGAGCCCACACTGGTCAATCAGTTACTGTTTCCTTATTAAATACTAAATACAGGCATTGACTGGGAGGGACATTTTTTTTTTCAAGGAATTGCACTTGTTCACTCTCCCCCTCCTAAATTGGAAGGTCCCAAACGTTTTCCACAATTACAAATCAGATTATGTAATTTTGTATCCTGGTTTATATCCTGTTTATTTTCTTTTAATGCATAAAAATCCATCTACCCCTATATTTGGAGCCTAGTGCCAAGCTGAGGAAGCCCAATTTGATATACATTTGGCACGCATTGCTTAATAAATCAATATGCTCAGAAACTCAAACCTTTGTTATTTCAAATTTCACCTATCACATCTGCCATAAAGAATACTTTTAACATATTTCTTTAACTATTTTTCCTAAGTGATCTACCTCTGGATCATTGAACTGAGAGGTTAAATGACTGGCCCAGGCTGAAACAGCAATATAGGTCAAAGGGACTGGGGACTTAAGTCTTCTTAGCTTCAAAGCCGGCTCTCTAATCTCTCTAAACTGCACTGGTTCTTACCTAGCACATATGATGAATGCTTGTTGGTTGATTATGTAATGTTTCTAGTTGTGTGATCTGGAGCAAGATACTTTAATTCTCCAGGTCTCAGTTTCCTTATCTGTAAAATGAGAGGATTGGGTGAAATGATCTTTAAGTCCATTTCATCTCTAGAGTCATATTTCAATGACTTTATGGGCATTAGTACAAGTTATAGACTTTACTGTGCCATCTTGAGAAAGTGATTTTTCCTCTTTGAGACTTAGTTTCTCCTCCTGTATAAATGGGGCTAATAAGACATGCCATTAAAAGGATCAAAAATCTATGTTGCATTAGCCTATGAGCTCCTTCAAAACAAGGGCCATTTTCTCTACTTTTATTTGTACTTCCAACACTTAATAAATAATACTTAATATTCCAACACAGCATGTGGTACATAGTAAGCCCTTAACAAATGTTTATTGACTGACTTGTTGACTAAAATATGCTATGATTATAAAGTATTCCATAAATGTAAGATATTATTATTAAAATCATATCTAGAGGATTCATTTGACATGTGACTCTGACTTTCCCTTCTGTATGAGCGTCTCCTTCTGAGATGAAGCCCACAAGCCCCAGTTAAAGCTGTCATCATTGGACATGCTTGGGAACAATAGAGCAGTATTTTGAAAAGGATTTCACATCAATAATAAATGCCTTATTCCTGACACAATTATGGGGTTGGCCTCCAATCAATACATGATCAAACATCAACCCAGGTTTAGGTTTCAGGTATGACAGACTTCCCGACCCGGGCAGTCTGGGCTTCAGGTAAAGAATACAATAGAATGAGGGTCTTGCAAAGGGCAGATGAATTATATAACTAGTGACATGGCCCAGCCCAAGCCTTCTGAAGACTCCATGATTTCTCGAATGTCCTGAGAGCAATTTGTGCTGAAAGTACCCTGCAAGGGAGAACCATTTCCCTCCCACCTGTCTGACCTAATGTCTAGGGTCACAAAACCACAGAATCTTGGATTTGGAAGAGACCTCAGAGTCATCTAGTCTAAATCTTGCCCAAAAAAAAAAAAAAAGAATCCCATCTACAACCTTTTTATCTAGCTTTGGCTCAAAGACACACTTCTAGTGTAAGGGAAACTCAGAATTTCCAAAAGCACTCCATTCCACTTTGGAATAGTTCTAATAATTAAGCTACTATTCCTGGATTTTCCCTCTGAGAGGCCAAGCAAAGCAACCAATTCTTCTAGGTGACAGTCCTTCATAGACATATAAAATAGATATGTCTTTTTTCATAGATACGTGAAACAAACACACAAAATAGCTATGTATCTACTTCATATACATAAAACAAATATTAAATGGACACATATCTGCTTTATAGACAAATGACAGAAAACCATATGAAACAGCCATTTTTCTGCTTTATACATAAGAAATAAATGCTTCTATTCCATAGACCAATGAAAGAAACATATTAAATGGATGTATGTCAGCTTCATAGACAGCTATAAAATCATCCATAAGTCTTTTCTTCTCTAGTTTAAATATCTTCTCTGGTTTCAATATCCCTAATTAAAATATCTTTTCTAGTTTAAATTATTCCTTCAATTGATCCTTTAATGGCATGAACTCAAGAACTATCATCCTGCTGTTTGTCCTTTTAGGTTGCTCTCCATATCACTTAGGTCTTTTCTTAAATCTATCATGCAAAACTGATTACTGCTACTTCAATATATAGACTGAGCAGGACAGAGCCTGACAGGACCACCAGCTTCAGATAACTGGAAGCTGTAGCTTTTTAAAAGTAGCCTAAGACCACAATAGCTTCTAAGGTTGCATCAAGCTTGAGGTCCACTAAGTACTTGTCACAAATGCCATTTCTCTTCTTGGACTTGGGAAATGGATTTTTACAATCATGCATAACATTTTTCCTCAAGCCCTTATTCATTTCATTAAGTTGAGTCTGATATTCTAGTCCATTAAAATCCTCTTCAGATTTCTAAATCAGTGAAAGAGAGATCTATTAAGATGCTCCCAGGATTGGGAACAATCTACGTCTCTGTAGCAAAAAGAAGTTATCTAGGATATAGTGACATCTACATTAGTATTCAAAATATATATTTTTTATGATCTGCAATCATGGAATTATATCATAGTAGGATGGGACTTTAGAGGTTTCTAGTTCAACAAAAATTCCCTCTACAATTTAGAATCCCTATCGAGTGGTCAAGCAGACTGCTTGGAAACAAACAGTGCCAGGAACTCACAGGCTCTGGAGACACTTATTCCACTTTAGGGAAGAAACAAGCATTTATTAAGTGCCTACTATATGTCAGGCACAATGCTAAGCACTCAAATATTATTTCATTTGATCCTCACAACAACCCTGTGAGATAGGTGGTATTGTTATCCCCATTTTACACTTGAGGAAACTGAAGCAGTTAGAAGCTAAGTGACTTGCCCAAGATCACACAGCTAGTAAGTCTCTAAAGCCAGATTTAAATTCAGGTGTTCCTGACTTCAGGGCCAGAACTTTATCTGCCATGCTACCTAATTATTTGCTTTTCTTCCTTTTTTTCTCACTTTCCTTCCTTTCTTCTTATCTTCCTTCCTTCCTTCCCTCCTTCCATGCAATTTTCAATGTTGGACTATTTATCTGTGACTTTCTGAACTTCCTTCTATTCTTTTCACCTTTAGAGGTCCAGAGGGAGATATCTCTAGCTTCTCTTTCCCACTCTCCCTAATTGACAACAACAACAACAACAACAAACTCAAGGCCCTTGTAAATATAAACAGTGCCAAACAAATTTACACTTGGCCATACTGGAAAATATATCTCATTCTATAATTTGAGTCCATTACCTTTCTTTCAAGTAGCATGCTTCATCATTTTTTTGTTTACATTTTGTTTTTCCCCAATTACACGTGAAAACAATGTTTATCACTCATTTTTTAAATTTCAAGATCCAAATTCTCTCCCTTCCTCTCTCACCCCCATTCCCTACCCCTCTTGTTAAGAAAGCAAGCAATTTGATTTAGGTTAACATATATAGTCATGCAAAACATATATCCATAATAGTCATGTTGTGAAAGAAAACAGACAAAATACTCAAGAAAAAAAAGTTTTGGGTTTTTTTAAGTATGCTTCAATTTGTATTCAGACACTATCAATTCTTTCTCTGGGGATGGATAACATTTTTCATCAGAATTGCTTTAAACTCCTGTATAGCTGAGAATAGCTAAACCATTTACAACTCATAAATCTTACAATATTGTTGTTACTTTGTATAAAGAACATGTCACTTTGAATCAGTTTCTGTAAGTCTTTCCAGGTTTTTCTGAATGCATCCTGCTCATCATTTCTTATAGCACAATTATATTCCACCACAGTCACATAACACAATTTCTTCAGCATTTCCCCAGTTAATGGAAATCCCCTCAATTTCAAATTCTTTGACACCAGAAAAGAGCTGCTGTAAATCTTTTTGTACATATAAGTCCTTTTCCTTTTTGTTTTTTATCTCTTTATAGATATCTTGTAGTTGTATTGCTAGGTAAAAAGGCATGTTTGGGCATCCAAATTGCTCCAGTGAATGTTAAGTCAGATCCCAAGTCCATCAAGAGTATGTTAATATCTCATTTTTTCCACATCCCTTCAAACATTTGTCATTTTCATTTTCTGTCCTATTAGCTAATGTAATAGGTATGAAGTAATATCTTAGGTTATATTATTTTATATTATATTAATTTTCATTTCTTCAATCAATAGTAATTTAGAGCATTTTTTCACATGACATAGATAGCTTGGATTATTTCATCTGAAAACTGTTCATATCTTTTGATCCCTTATTGGGAATGGTTCTTATTTTTATAAATTTCACTCAGTTTTCTATATGTTTGAGAAATGAGGCTTTTATCAGAGATAGTTGCTTCAAATTTTTTTCACAGTTACCATAGCTTATTCTATTTTCTCTGGATTTTCACTCTGTCCCTCCTCAAAAGTACCACCTCCTCTAATCTGTCCTCCCTTCTAGTACCTTGACATCTAATTCCTTTCCTCTCCTAGATTGCTGTAGGGTAAGAAATATTTCTATATCCATTTGAGAGTGTATGTTATTCCCTTTTGCTTCATCATAAATTTAGAGGAAAGCTACCTAATCTTTTTATGTATTCTCAGTCCCTTCAGCAGTCAAGTTTAGTAACTATGGATCCATTCTCAGAATCAATTTGTTACATGCATAAAATAAAATGCATAAGACTACAGTGGACACCAATCATATAGCAAAAGTTATCCAGATTTTTTTTTTATTTCATAGCTGAGCTTTGTACCAATAAAATAAATGGCCCAGTCCCTATCCCTCTCTACTGAACTAAAATCTGATTCCACCTATTCCTTCCAATTCTGCCCTCTAGAGCCAAGTAGACTAAGTCTTCCTTCCACACAATGATCCTTCAATTATTTGAAAAGAACTATTACAGTCCCTTAAATCTTCTCAACTCCAGGCCAAACATTCCCAATTTCTTCATCTCATTCTTATATGGTTTGGAGTTTCTTCATCATCATGGTTGCCCTTTCATGGAAATAGTACAATTTTCCACAAAATAGGAAGGCCAGAACTAGACACAAACTCTAGATGTATTCAAAGCAGGGTAGATACAGTGGGATTCTAGAATGGCAGCATTAAATAGTGGAACATGGATATAAGTCTCAGACACTTACTGTGACCCTTGGCAAGTCATTTGCCTCAGTTTCTTCAACTATAAAATAAAGATAATAATGGAACCTATCTTTCAAGGCTATTTTGAGAATCAAATGAGATAATATTTGAGTGCTTAGCACAGTGCCTGGCAAATGTTAGGTATTCAAGAAATCCTTCACCCTGGATCATCAATGATGATAAAAGGAGATGGGATTTAAGACTCTTCATAATTTGATTCCAACCTACTTCTCCAGACTGATAAAATGAATATTGTACTAGATTTGGAAAAGGAGAAAATCTGTATTCAAATCCTGCATTCTAGATGTATAATCCTGGATAAGTAACTTAACCTTTCTCAACTTCAATCTTCTCATCTATAAAATGAGAGTAATCATATATATGATGCCTACTCTCAAGGGGTTATCAAATATCAAATGTGATCATAAGATAAAATGTTTTGCAAAATTTTAAACTTTTAAACGTGTGCTAGGTTAATAGGATTATTATTTAGAATGGAGACAATCCAGACTTTAAAGGTCCTTCCAAAAACGTGATGCTCAGAACTTGGCACAATAGTGTAAATGAGGCACTCTGACAAAGGTAGAGAGTATGGGAGCATTCCAGAATGGGTAGCATGAAAGGCAAACCATTGAGACAAATCCTAATATGGAAGCAAGTGAAACACCCCCATTCATGCAGTCCATATTCCTACCCAATTTAAGTAGCTTCCCTAAACTTAGCATGCCATCTCAACTTCTATGTATTTACACAAATCATGCCCAATGTTCATAAATCCATCCTTCATTTCTGCCTTTCAGAATCTTTCTTTTTTAGCAAGCTACAGCCCAACTGCTTTTCATGGTTCTCCAAACTAAAAGTGTTCTCTTCTTTCCCAAATTTTCTTAGAGCTCTTTGTCTTCTCACCTTTGCATCTATCACACATCACTTTGTGTTATATTAAGCTGTACTGATATCACATTTCCCCTAATAACAGATAAAATCCTAGAAAATACATAATTTTTTCTTCATAATCTCCCAGTAATTCTTCAAATGAACCCAGTATTGTACATATAATAGCTTCCTAATAATTGCTTGTTATTGAATGAAAAGATTATGAACCTGGAGCTAAAGTTTTTTGAAAAAGTTGGAAGAATGACCTAAAGATAAGTGACAGAAACAAAAATGTGAAGGACATTGGATGGAATCCAAAAGAAGAAAGGTCATTGAGAGATCATGGTAGCCTACAGAATTGCTGGCATTTAGTTTTCTCTGGCAAACTCTAAGTCACATCTCTTTCTCCTCTTCTCCACCTCTCAACTCCACAAAGTTCAAGATCCTAATAAGCTGGCCTAGAATTTTACCCCACCTATTCTTTATTTAGTACCTTAATGACAACATTTGGCATTTCTATAGTGCTTTACAATTTACAAAGCACTCTCCTTCAAGCAATATTTTGGAAAACAATATTCTTATCCCCACTTTACAGATGAGGAAACTGAGACCTAAAGTCATGAAATGCTTTGCTCAAAGTCTCACAGATAGTGTAAAAACCAGGATTGGGCTTTGGTTTCTAGACTCCAAGTTCTTTCTACTAAACAACTCTGCCTGTGCTGAGCACAGCCTCCACAAACGCTTTAGTTTCAACCATTAACTAGTTAAGGTCTACACCTTCCTGAGCCTCAGTTTCTCCATCACTAAGATGAGAAAGTTGAAGCAGATAGGGGTTCTTGACCTTTTTTTGTGTGTTATAGATTCCTTCTGCAATCTGGCAAAGCCTATGGGTCCCTTTTTGGAATAATAAAAGACAGGGTTATTAAAAAAAAAAGCCAATTAGAGAGTGTCCCTAGAATCTTAGTTTTCAATTTTGATAGCTTAAAACTGTGTAATTTTTATCAGTTTTAAGCTATTATTATTTAAAGCTAAGACTTGGAAGGGTAGGGGTCACTCTGTTTTGAAATAGTTGCCCAAGCTTTTACAGATACCAAGATAAGAACATTTGGATTAGATAATTCTTAAGTTCCCTCTTTGCTCTAAATTTTGCTATCTATTCTTTAAACTGCATTCCTTTAACTTAAAACTTTGATCTCAGTTACAATCCACCACTCCTTTCCCCAGTATCCTGCCAGGACTCATTCTTAAAGCTATCAGTTAAAGAATCTCATATTTTGACAGAAGGGAACTCCCCAATCACCTAGTTTAGCCTAAACATGACTATAAACCTACTACACATGACTAAACCTACTATACATGACTATAAACCTACTATACATGACTAAACCTACTATAACCTACCCAAGAAGAGGCTATCCAGAGGCTACTACAGTCCTTCAATGAGGAGACCTAGAGTTTCTTAGGCAGTACACTACTCTTTGGGATAACTCTAATTGTTTGCAAGCTTTTCCTGACATCCAACCTAAATTTGCCTCTTTATAGTTTCTACTTGCTGCCCCTGGTTCTCTTCCTGGGGCCAAGCAGAACAGATCTAATCCCAGTTGCTCTAGTCCTTTATACTTTAGTTTCAGTGAAGGCTTTGAAAGACATGTTTTGACAGGGGTGAAGAAGAGAGAAGATGATGTACTTCCCACTGTAAGGGATTACCTGTTGAATTAAGACACAAATAAGGGGGGAGGAGGAGGTTAGAATAAAAATTCTTTTGTCACTGGCTGAATGAATTGTCAATCAACATCAAGCCAAACTAGCCATAGCATGAAAACCAATTACAATTCTTACTGACAATTCAGCTCACTAATGACTGATTAAGAATATGTAGAGAGTATGTTCTATTCCCCCTACATTTCTCTGTTGTATCTCTCTTTTGAGAAAGTATGACAAAATCATTCCAAACCTCTCTGCCCTGAAGACAAACTGTCAGCTTTGAAGTTTTGCTATCTGATGGCCTTACCCAGATACATTGTTTTGAGCAATACAAACAGACTTATACTGAATTTGAAATTAAAGCATCTGGATTCAAATCCCAGACCAGCTATTTGCTACATGTATGGACATAGGCAAGTGACTTAAATATTGACAACAGTCTCCTCATTTGTAAGATGAAGTTGGACTAGATTAGGGGTTCTTAATCTTTTGGAGGGATAATGGGCTCCTTTGGCAGCCTGATAAAATCTGTGAATCCCTTCTCAGAAGAATTTTATTCAAAGGCATAAGATAAAATCCAGAGGGTTTTTTTTTAAATAAAGAAGAATCTTTTCCAGATTCACAGGCATCCTGAAATCCCAGGTTAAGAACCCCTGAACTATTTGATCTCTGAGATCTCTTTAAACTTAAAAAATCCTATGATTCTATAACCACCTATCCTCAGCTTGAACCTTCCCAGTGATTGTAGGGTGGGTCATAGAAGAGACTTACCGCAGAATTTCTTTTCTTGTAAAGAAGGTACAATCCTGCAAAGAAAGTAGAATAGAGAATGTTAGATTTTCAAAGCTTGCCCCTCCTCGTTTTCAGAGAGCAGGGAATTAGCAAAAATTCTCCCATTTGTGCCACAAACATGCCTTTTTATAAGGGTAATAAAATCCCCTTTGGATTTCATGAACATCTAATCTGAGAGGTCAGTTATCCATGGTCCTGAAAACGACAACACAAATCAATCATTTTGACTAGTATTTTTCCTCAACCAGCTGAATTTCTGGTAGCATTGTTTTAGCACCACACAGATATAGTCTAGGTCAGTGAGCGTAATCGCTATAATCCAAGATGCAGTAGTATAAAATACATGGTCAAAGTAAAAGTCATCCATCTCAGATCCCAAGAATTTTGCCTTTTTCACTCTGCCCTTCACATGCTTCCAGAATAATCTTTCCCTCGAACTACTCAAAACCTGTCAATGGCTCCCTGCCTGCAAAAGAAAAGCCAAACTCCCTGATTCAAGGCCCTTCATAATCTGATTTTAATGGCAATTTACCCCCTTTCACTCAAACCAAACTACAGAACTCAACATCCTTGAGTTTCATATTTCCCTATCTCGATATATTTGTACAAGCCATCCTCTATAATTGGAATAGATGTCCCTTACCCATTTCTACTGATAGAAATCCTTCCCTTTCTTAAAATAAAAAATAAATGTCCTTGAAGCCTTCTCTGAAGTGACTCTAGCTGACCCAAAGCTCTCACCTTTTCTTTTTAATCTCATATATGTCTTTATCACATTCCAATTAGTCTTATAGTTATTCCTGTTTATCCCCCTATTAGACTGTAAGATCCTTGAGGGAAATAGATGTTTTTCTTTTTTTTTTTTTCTCCAGGGTCAAGCGTTTAGTTTGTTGGACACATATTAATGTTGAACTAAACTAGGTTGAAATGGCAGACCCTGGTTTCTCCCTCTCAGGGCTCTTACCTGATATGCTTCCAGCTGTTCCGGAGTGAAAACTGTCTGCTTATTGCCCATGTCTTAATTCAGGATCAGTTCTACTGGTTTTCTTCTTAAACCCAGTGTTCACTTGATTTAAAAAGTAGGGGTAAGAGTCTCACATAGAGGAGTCAGCTTTCTGCCAGCTGTGAAGATTTCTAAATCACCCGGGAGAGTATTTAAGCAAAATCCTTGTCTGGCATCAGCAACCTATGCCCTCCCTTTGCTCCCAGCCCCCACCTTCAATAGGACTCACATTACAGTCTCTCGTGGAGAAGGGCCCAAAGCTGCTTGCTGCCCATCTTGTCCAGTTCTATCCTCTGTCCAACGAGTAAGTATATGGTAGGCAAAAGAATGGGTTGGAACCTGGATTGGGAAACAAATTCTCATCCTGGTTCTGCAAATTATGCTCCCTCTCTGGGCCTCAGTTTTCTAATCTGTAAATAATGGGTGTTAAACTGGATCAGAGGTTCTCAATTATGTTTGTGTCCTGGATCCTTCTGGTAGTCAGTAAAGCTGAAGGATTCATCAGAATGAGAATGATTTTTTAAATGCATAAAATAAAGTATATAGGATTAGAAAATAAACTAATTATATTCAAATGCAATTATCAAGATATTTTTTTAAAAAATAAATTCACTGATGCCAGGCTAAGAATCTCTGGATTAGAAGATCTCTAAGATCACCCACAGTATTCTGTGATCTATGATCTAAGGCATCTGATCCCAGATCTGGCATTCCATGTTGTTTGGTCTAAGATCCCCTTCAGCCCTATAACATTTTATACACTTGTTATGAATTTCTATTTCTTTTTGTCCTTCAGGTAAATAAATCTCTGGATTATCACCTATGCTTGGGATAAGAGGAAAAATAAACCATGAAAAGCAACCAGGAACCCAAAGTCCAAGTCAGGTTTACCTAAAAATACATGGGACCACTACCGTGTAGGAGCAGTGACCATAGGTTCCATGGTGGGTAGGGGGCACCCCACCTTTTCCATGCACAATAAATTCTAGAAGGCCAAAATACTTTGGGCTACTGTATATATAACCATCTTTCCATTAGAATTGAACTGTCTGAATTATTTTAATAGTAGGGAGGCAAAGTTCTAATCTCTTGCTTTCTTTGGTTGAGATTTTAACTCTTATGGCTCTTCCAACTATAGTGCTCACTTGGGAAATCCTCTTCTATCTCTCAAAATCTGTCTGTCTGTCTCTATTTGTGTCTGTGTGTCTGTGTCTGTGATTCTGTCTCTCTGGGTCTCTATCTCTGTGTGTCTCTGTCTCTCTATGTGTCTCTGTATCTGTCTCTGTGTCTCTCTTTCTCTCTCTCATCCTAAGGCTGACACTGGCTAAGAAATCTCCATTCTTTCTAGAAGGCTAAATTCAGGTATCATACTCCTTAAGAAATCAAGATTCTTCCTTCTCCTTTGCATTGAATTTGGGTTTAAGAATATAAACCCCTTCCTTCTTGGATCAAATGGAGGGGAAATGTATTTATTTCTGCTCTGTGCGTCTGCAGAAACTCTTACTATCCATCCCCAGCCTGGAGGTTATAATCTCTTAATTGATCACTGTGTTATTCTCAGCACATGCCAAAATCTTCTGCACTAAGAAAGTCATTCCTAGCTAGAAAAGAGTACAAAGATGTACATATATCCCACTGACTGCTCCCTCTCCCCAAACTCAGGTCTACTCTGCTGAGTTCAAATCCAGCCTTAGACTCTTATAAGCTATGCAAACTTCAGCAAGTCACTTAAAAAAATCTGTTTGTTTCAATTTCCTCAAGGGCAAAATGAAGACAATTTGACTTATCTCTCAGAGTTGTTGTGAGGAGCCAATAAGATTAATATTTGTAAAGCACTTAAAATATATGACACATAGAAAGTGCCATAGAATGCTTATTCCGTCCCCTTCTGTGAGTGAGCTTAGGTGAGCTGACTTTATTGTTACAAATTTTCACCAAGGGTGCCTCTTCTGACAAGACTTTATCCTCCTGAGTCCTATTGTGGTGGTTGTTAAATAGTTTTTTAGTCTGACTATTTCAGTTTAACTCTTGGTGAATCCATAGGAGATTTTCTTGGCAAAGATATGGGGGCTATTTGCCATTTTCTTCTTAAAGGTCCCCATTTTATACTTGAGGAAACTGAGGCACACAAGTTAAGGATCATACAGTTAATAAAAATCTTGGAAGTCACATTTGAACTCAGGCCATCCCAACTTCAGGCCTAAGCCTTTAGCTAATTAACTATCTTGGGGATAATTTCAGTCACTGAAATCTAGCCCCTTGGATGATACCAAGCCAACCAATCTCCCTTTGACAGAAAATCTGGACTTTTCTTTGTTCTCTTAATGAGGTACCACTGGGCAGAACCATAGTCTATAGAGACCTAAATTTATCAAATTGATTGGGGGGAAGTCTTTTAATCAGCCTCCCTCTTATAAGAGTATCTTTACTTCTTTCCAAGGTTACAATAGGAGATTATTAGGAGAAATTCTAATGCTATCTTGATTTTTAAACTATTGGGGATATGGAGACTGCTTCTTGAAATGGAAGACATCTCTCCCAGGTATCAGGGAGAAAGGATATTAAGGTGTGTAGTCACTGTATCTGCTGTCTTATCCAAATTTCTACCTCCACATCTGAAGTCATACCTGTAGCTCTTGGCATAAGGAGCTAGAGAAGGGGCTCAAATAGAAAGAAATATCTGCTAATACTTGCTGGCTTTTCTGAAGGAGCTTTGCAGTCAGAACAGTAGCTCCTGACATCACCTGCTGGTAATAACGAGCAACTGTAGGATTGCAGAATGGTCTTTCACTATGAGCATTTAAGATTTACAGGGAGAGAGAGAACCTGTTTACTAAGAATGGTATCAAATGAGATAACATATGAAATCACTTAAAGCATTGTAAAAGAATCAGTTATTATTTATTCCATACTCATTAGGGACTCAAAATGACTGGGAATTTCTATAGATTTTGAGGCTGTTCATTAGAGAATCTGTACATTTTCCAAGGGTTTCCTTTGATTAATCAATAAAATTTACTTTCTTCCTTTGTAAACTTATTACATTTAATAAGTAAGAAATAAGTGTTAGCATATTAGGAGTACTATGTAAACATTTCTCTAGTTTTCCTAGATTGAGATTGTTTTCCAAGATAATTTTTTTAATTCCCCAGTATAACCAAGCTCTTCATTCTAATAAAACTTCTGATACAAGCTTTACAATAGAATGAGAGTACATCAGAATGTGAAGGGACCTCAGAGATCTTCCATTCTAACCTGTACCTTACTAGAAATCCCTTTCTCCCTTACAAGTGATCATTTAGCTTCTATTCCAACACCTCTAATGGTAGAGAAGTCACTCCTGACATGGGCTATCTTACTTTTGAAGAGTTCTAACTGTAAGGATATTTTCCTTATACCAAACTGAAATCTATCTTTCTGTAACTTCTCCCATCGTTCCTACCTAATTCAGCTTTCTGGGATGAAGTAAAGCAAATCAAATCAACAAGAATTTATTAAATGCCTACTATGTAGCAGGCACTATGCCAAGTGCTGGGAATACAACAAAAAGCAAAAACAGCACCTGCTTTCATAGGGCTCATGGTCTAAGGGGAATCTAATTTTTGTTCCACATGACCGCTTTCAAATACTTTCTTTTTCAAATACTTCTCAAATAAATACTTTATTTTTCTTCCTTCCCAACTCACCTCAGTATTTTGAAGTAAAATGTAAATTCCCTGAGGTTAAAGACTTTTTGGTTTATATCTTTGTATCTCTAACGTTTCTCTTATATCTGGCACTAAATAAATGTTCATTGAATTAAATCAAATCCTATATGCCATAGATTTAACTTTACACTCTCCATTTGGATTACCCTCCATCAGCCAAGGGCTACTTTGTCAAACTCCTTCCTAAAGTGTGGTGCCCAGGCCTAAACACAATACTCAAGCTGAGATCTGACCAAGGAAGCAGAGGGTTAGTATATTATGCAGTTCTGCACAAATATTATTTGACCTACATTTATTAAGCATCTACTGTCTACAAGGTCATGTTTAATACTAGGCATTCAAAGAAAAATAAAACACAGTTTTCCTTAAGGATGTTACAAACCAACAAAAAAAAGCTATTTCATAAATACATACACAATTTATGTGTGTGTATACATACATACACACAAATATGTATATTCAAGAGAGAATGTCTTGAGTACCAATGAGAAATTTGTAAAAAAGTTTGATGAATCAAGATTACTTCTATTTGAGGGAATTATTGAATGACTCAAATAGGGAGTAAAAAACATTTAAGTGCTTATAGGAGAACTATACTCAGAAGTGGGGAAATCAAACAATCTCAATCAACCAAGATTGATTAAGCACCTACAAGTTTCAGGAGTGGTAGTGCTAAGCACTGGGGATAAACGTGCAAACAAAAAGATGAGTTCTGGCCTTCAAGGACTTTACATCTGTTAGATAGATTTCCACTAAATATACCTGGGAGAGGAATAAAGGAGGGCTGGCCTTGGGCCTTTTCTCAAAATAGAGACTTTGAAAGGAGCTAACCAATGGGATATCTTGTTGTTGCCTTTTTATAATAATCACCTGGTTCTGCTCATTTCACTTAGCATCAGTTGTTTGACATTTCCTTCTCCAGTTTACAACCTACCTCCAATATATCCATAACCCCAGTAAATTGCAAGCCCTTTAAGGGCAAGAACTATTGATTTTTTTCCCTTATTCCTTATATCTTTTCAGGGTCTAGTCTGCAATAAGCACTATTGAATTGAATTTGTTAAATATGTATTAGCTGTATGATCCTGGGCAAGTCATTTAAATACCTTGAACTTCATCATTCTCATATATAAAAGAAAACTAAATTTTATTGCATTTCCTACTTTATAAGGTTGTTGTGAAGAAAGAACTTTGTCCCCCACAAGGGACTAGAGAAATGTAAATTATTATTTCACAATTTATCTTAGAATCCTGAAATTCCATGATCTTCCCAAGGCTCATTCGGGATACAGTGTATGGGGGTAGGGAGGAATGTCTGCTATTGCACTTGGGAATCACAGAGCACCTACCACAGGTATATGGCTTTACCTCTATAATTGGCCCTTTTCATAGGACACGTAAGTCCTACGAAATAATGGTGGGAGATGGAAAAACAATCACCTAATCATTTTATTTGTGAAACAAATGAATGATTTTTTTGAGGCTAAATTGACTTCATGATTCAGCTGTACAAGAGACCAAATTGCTTCAGATGCAAACTAGCTATTAAGGGCTCCTCAAAGTACCTTAACTGACTGGCTAGATGAGTGAGCCAAAAGTGGGTCTGGGCAATTCTAAAGCCCTTCAGAATGTAATTCTGAGGAACTACATTCCTTTAACTTGATGTGTAGGCTTTGCCTGGAGACTCTTAAGAGGTAAGGAGAAAAGCCATGAAATCTAGGTTCAGAAAACCTTGATTTGAGTCTTGATTCCGTCAATTACTATGTTTTTTTGTTTTTGTTTTTGTTTTTTTTTTAGCAAGTCAGCTCCCCTCTGGGAGCCTCAGTTTTATCTAGAAAATCAAAAGGCTGAGCTAGATGATCTGATGACAAAATATTAGAGACATCCTGTTTCCAGAGCTAAGTTCCAACATGCAAGCTGTGCTCTGAGTTTAGCATAACAACAATCCTTTGTGCTTAATCTCTAGATAGTCTCACCCTCTAGAAAAATCACATATAAATTATATTGCTTTGGCCATCACCAGGTATTTTCTGAGTTCAGACAAGCACCAGAAAAGCTTGGATAAGTTCTGGTCATGAAGCTTTATTATGAATTAAATTTGTTATATGGTTGTTATTAATCCTTATTGTCACATTACAGCTCACTGGCTAGCCATTGGCATAGGGTATCAAGGTTTAAACTCACTAATTTGAATCCCCTAAGATGGGAAAGGTCCCAGCACATCTGTCTAGTTTGCCTCCTTATTTGTGAGCTGTTTTCTCTCACTTTGAAATTAAACTTGTTTGATTCCTGCTCTGGGCAATCCCAACCATCCAGAGATTAGATGCCAGTTTTGTCCAGTTGATACTGGAAAGTCCATTCAGCAACTACAATGATCTAGGATAATGGTCCCTATCATGTACCAGGCACTTATGTGCTGGGCAGCCAGTGGGCAGAATACCAGACCTGGAATGAAGAAGACTCAACTTATGGAGTTCATGTTTCATCTCTGACATAATAGTAATCTAGCTGTGTGACTATGGCCAAGTCACTTCATCCTATTTGCCTCATTTTCTACATTTATAAAATGAGCTGGAAAAAGAAACTGCAAATCACTCTGATACCTTTGCCAAAAATCCCAAATGGGTCACAGAGAATTGGATACCACTAAACAATTAAACTAGAAGATGTGCCAGGCACTGTGCTAAGTGCTGGGGATACAAAAAAAGCCAAAGGCAATCCCTCCCTTTAAGGAACTTACAATATGATAGAGGAGACAATATGCAAATAAGTATGTGCAAAACAAGCAATGAAATTTGTTTTAGTTTGTTTTTAATACACGTTGGTTTATGAATTATGTTGGAAGAGAAAACTCAGAATAAATGGGGAAAAACCATGGGAGAGATTTAAAAAAAAAAACCATAAAAAAGTGAATATAGCATATGTTGATTTACATTGTCTCCTTAGTTCTTTTTCTGGATGCAGATAGCAGTTTCTGTCCAAAGTCTATTGGGATTCCTTTGGACCACTGAACTATTGAGAAGAACCAAATTTTTCATAGTTGATCACACATTCTTGCTGTTATTGTATATAATGTATACATTATATACTGGTTTTACTTGTTTTGCTAAGCATTAATTTATGTAAATCTTTCTAGGCTTTTCTATAATAAGCTTTTTATTTTTTTATAGAACAATAATAATTCCATTATCCTCATATATCACAACTTGTTCAGTCATTCCCAATTGACAAGCATCTACCTGTTTTTCAATTCTTTGCCACCACAAAAAGAGATGCTACAAACATTTTTGCACATGTGGGTCCTTTATGGTTTTGCAAGGAAATATTTAACAGAGTAAAGTTGAGGGGTTTGAAAAGGCTTCCTGTAAAACTATCCTATGGGTTTCCTCTGGTTTCTCAGCTGAAATGTTATTTCAGCTCAGAGCTCAGAGAAGAAAGGCTTGGCCATTTCTTTTATATCTTAGTCGTAGAGCATTTTAGCCCATTTTAACTGAGAATAGCTGGAGCCACACAAAGTGTCTCTAGGCTAGATCATGTGGTGCTTTAATTAATCACTTTCAGAAGAAGAAATGTGATTTGCTAACCAGAAGCTCTCCTGGGAAGGAAACCTGTAGCAGTAAAGGTAGAAATTTTTTTCCAAAACATATGTGTGGACAATTCTTCAACATTAGCCTTTGCAAAACCCTGTGTTCCAATTTCCCCCCTTCTTCCTCATGTCCTCCCCTAGTTGGCAAGAAGTCCAATATATGTTAAACATGGTAGAAATATATGTTAAATCTAATATACACATACATATGTATACAATTATTGTGCTGCACATGAGAAAAAAAGAAGCAAAGTAAAATGCAAACAAACAACAATAAAAGAATGAAAATGCTGTGAACCACACTTTGTTCGGTTCTTACTAGGTGGTAAGTCAGTACTTGGCAATTCTCTAGCTCAGAATTCACACCTTTGGTTCACACCTTTAAAAGGAGTTTATACCTTTGGACTTCTGGACTTCCAGAAGAATTTGGAAGCTTACATAATTTCTAAGTCAAGAAGAAAAGTTTCATTTTAATTGTAACCAATTAAAATGAGCAAAATTTCAAGGCAAGAAGATAGCAAAGAGCAGGAGGCAAATAGGTAAATTTATAGGGATTTGGGGAGTACAGAACAAAGGACACAGCACGGTAAAGTACATCATGGGATTGAGGTTCACAGGAAGTTTGGTAATGGGACTAACAACAACCCCTTTTCTTCTCTCATGAATTTAAAAAGTGCTCATTGTCTGAGTCCAGGTTTGAGATAGCAGTCCCGACTCTTGGATGAGAAACCAGACATCCTTGAAGGATAGCTTAGTGGAATAGAGATATCAGGCCCAACTCCCTTTCTTTCACATACATTCTCCAAGACTGGGCCACATCATTCCCAATTAGCTACATTCCTAAGGTGACTACATCATTCCCAAGGCCAGGGGTTCTGTCCTCTACCAGTACTGGAGTTTCCACAACATCATTGCTACATTTGGGTAGCATACAACGTTCCTAAGGGCTGCACCAAGTCAATATCAATAAATATGCAAATCATAATTTTCTTCACATCATACATAAAAAGAGAGGGAGAATTCATTCAGTTGCCAGGCTCCACTTTCAGAAGCTAAGAAATCTTACAAACCTTTAAAACAAAATTTGTAATAAATACATAATTAATGTACCAAACAAACAATACAAAATATCTGAAAGGGCAAGTTATTGTTGATGGAGGAGGTGGTTTTTGAATTAAGTTCAACAGACAAACATGAAGGAGGAAACATTCCAGCTATGAGTAATGCCAAAAGGAAAAATCTAATGGTGGAAAAGTACAAGGCACAGCCAACTTGGCTGTCATATAACGTATATCAATATTAGTTATGATGCAATTAACAAACCTTTACTTATTAAGTGTGTACTATGAGCCCCTATTTTAAAAAAAGTATTCAAAGAGCTTATATTCTATTAGGGAAACACAATGGAAAGAGAACTGAGTTTGAATCCCAGTTCTGCCACTTACTTGCTATTAAATTTTGTTTTGGGTTTTTTTGAGATATTCTGGATTAAGTGACTTTCCTAGAGTCACACATCCAGTAAATGTCTGAAGCCAGATTCAAATTTAGGCCCTCCTGCTCTATCCACTGTGCCACCTGGCTGCCTATTGATTTAATTTAAAGTAAGTCAATTAATTTTAGTTTATCTATAAAAGGATTATACTATATCCTCTAAAAGTGGTCCTCAAACTTTTAAAATAGGGGGCCAGTTCACTGTCCCTCAGACTGTGGGAGGGCCAGACTCTGTCTCCGCTCCTCAGCCCATTGGCCATAACCCGTGGAACGCATAAACGTCCTCAGCAGCTGCATCTGGCCCGAGGGCCGTAGTTTGAGAACCCCTGCTCTTTGAGGTCACTTCCAACTCTATGTCTATGATCTATAGAAGGAAAGCAACTAAAACTTTCCTTCCTCATCCAAAGGATTTTTCCAGGCCCAAATCTATCCTCCTAGCTGGATCTTAAGGATCCTTACTTGGGTTCAAATGGACTGAGTCCAGTCCAGAAAGATTGACCCCCAAAGGGTCAATTACCTTTGACTTTTTGCTCTCACTCAGTTTCCTCAAGGAATCTCAAAATATGCTTCTATGTAGGTTTCCACAAATGTAACTAACAAAGTCACTAGCTGCATTATAAGCACTCAAGGTAACAAATGCATATCTGGTAGAAGACAGTGTTTATTTCACTATACAGAAAATACAAAAGATTCAAAGCATTCATTAGACTGTATAAATTGATGGAAAAATACAAAGCACTCACAATAATAGATAAACTTTTCTCAGAACTAAAATTGGAATTGTTAACGGGAAAGGATTCCAACAGTGAACCTCTCTACAGGTTTCAGCTCAGCGCAGGCCCTGTCAGACTGTGTCACTGTTTTGGATTTCCTTCAGAAGGCAAATAAAGTCTTGGGGATACTGTGCTTTTCCTTTCCGATCAAACTTGTACTTTTCAAACTGATGCGGTTTGAGTGGTCTCAATGCCTGGTGGTCTAGAGATTAATGGCAGTAAGATAGTTGTTAAGAATCCCCTTTAAATCGGCCTCAGGTTTTAGGAGTGAATTCACTCATTCCAGAATTATTGGTTGCAAAATGAAAGTTTATTTTGGATGGAAATGGACTTTCTCAGTGGACAGAAGGGTCCTGATAGCTGAATGAGATATCTAAGTCCATCTGCAAAGACTTTTCCGGAAGGGAGCTGTTATATTGGGGGCTGGGACAACCTGGATCTCCTACTGGAATTAAACACCCTCCAAAGAATGCTTTTTGACCAGGATTTCTAATAGAATCAAAGGCCCTGGCATCCTTTGGAAAGATAACTTATCTGCGGGGAGTGGGGGGGAGGGTATGCCTTCCCCAGGAGGAGCTGAGCATCTGAAAGGGATCACAGATCAACCGGAAACAGTTTCTTAGAGGGACCACAACCCGCTTCAAAATAATTCACAGTAATAGTGACTGGCAAGATTGCAACCTCTGGTTCTCCCACGAAACAGCTTTAATTCACTTGAAGCTGTTGGAATCACAGGGGAAATCCCTGTGTTTCTCCAATAGATCCACTACTCAGAAATTTCTGCTCTTCTCCAGAGACCAGATCTCTTCACTCCCAAATTCGGGCTTATTCTGGCAAAGAAATCTTTTGCTCTCAGTGGCCTCAATTCTAGTATTATGTGCTTGGAAAATTTAGATTCTCTTCTTATCTACAAGACTCCTCTGTAAAACTATAGATTGCAGGTTTCCTCATGGGGGAGCTTCTTACGTAGATGAAATTGCAATTGATAAGCATTTATTAAGCGACTATTGTATCCATGGCGTTACATTAGGAGCTGGGAATACAAAAACAGCAAAAAAAATGTTCAAAAATTGTGAGACAGGAGGACAGGCAAAGAGAGAGTTCAACAAGGAAGTCATAACCGTCCTCGTGAGAACTTCCCCTGGAAATCCTAGCCCCAGGCAGAAGCCGGTCCGGAGTCACACGGCCTCAGGGAAGCCTTCCAGGATGGCCGGGTCCCCCTCCCCCCTCTTTTTTTTTTTTTTTTTCAAATACACGTGTCCGGGTGAAAGCCCGATTCTCCTGGGAGAGTTAATTGTCCGCCTCCGCGTCCCAGCGCCGGGCTCGGTGCCTGTCAGACAAGCACGTTGAGCCCCCAGTTACTCAGTAGATGCCGTTATCTCCATTTTACACAGGATGGAACTGACGTAATTTTTGCTTCTGAGGACGGGGGGGGATCTTTTCACTGAGGGGAGACTGGCATCTGAGGGCGCGTGAGTGACGTCACACAGTCAATAGTAAGGGACCAACAACAACCCAAACAGCTGAGCTAGTTTCACACACGCAGTTACGCCCACCCCCGCCTCAGGAAGTAGCCTTTCCGTCTCTCCCTAAGGGGAATAAAAACAAGTCGGTTCTCCGCCCTCTAGCGGTTTCCCCGCCTTCTAGTGGTTCCCCCACCCTCTAGCGGTTGACACTTTACGCAGGCGCACTGTCTATTATAGGTCCTCCGAGGCCACTAAATTCCTTCGACAGTGACGCTGCGCAGGCGCGCTGCTTAACTTCCGGCCGTCCGCGGCCTTTCTTCTTCGTCCAGGCGCCGGCACACATAAAGGACCCCACCCTAAGCGCGATTCGCGTCTTTCCCGTCGTGCCCCGCGTGACGCTAAGTAGGAAGTGAGGTAGGAGTAGTGCCGGGCGGAAGTTGTTATGGCGGAGTACGAGCAGGTACAGAGGAGCGCCCTGAAGCTTAAAGGGGTATCGGAACTCGGCGTAACGAAGCGGTAAGTGCTATGTCAACGACGGCACTGTCAGGGCGGCTGGAGAGACGGGGGTAGGGACAGAGGGGGGGCAGGGACTGGACGGGAGGCAGGGGTCGAGCCCTGGCACTGAAGGAGGCCTCGTCTCTCCGTCTGCCCCTCGCAGGAAGAAGAGGAAGGACAAGGACAAGAGCAAGGTCCTGGAGCAGATCGTGACGAGCAAGAAGAACGAGGAAGAGAAGCGGAGGGGGCTGGACAAGCGTACCCCAGCGCAGATCGCCTACGAGAAGATGCAGGAGAAGCGGGTGAGCGGCGGGGGCGTCATGTAAACTTCTGAGGAGGGAGCGCGGGATTCCCGACTGCCCGGGACCCCCTGGAGCCTTGTTAGGTTCCGAGGGCCAGCCTTTAAGCCCCAGGAGATCGTGGAGAAAAACGGAAGGAAGATTGGGGGGAGGGAGACTTGGGAAAGAAGGGGCAAGAGCAGCTGCCTTACGTCATCCGGAAGGTGGTCCTGGGGAAGAGAGGTTTTAGGTATTCTGCCGCAGAAGGTAGGATAGAGCAGAGGAGGCGGGCCGGGAGCGGTGACAGAGGCAGGGTTAGGCTGCATTTGTAAGAAAACTCTTGGTTCAGATTCTACCTCTGACATGTGCTGTGATTGCACTTGTCAGCCTCAGTTTCCTTATCTGTAAAAAATAGGGGTCGTTTGTATGTAACACCTGTCTTACTGGTTGTATGCATGCCTTATAGAGTTGCTATTAAGCATGGAACGTTGGTCTGCCTTGCAATATATAAATCTCCATTAGTAGAGGGCTGGATTAATACATGTCCAGGATAATTTTGGGATTTTTCATAAATTGTTGGGTTTTAGAAAGAATTTTTGCCTTTGAAGTTTTTAAAAACCCTCCTTATTTTGAAATTGAGATTATTTGATGTATATTCTGGGCATTTTCAGATTGTAAACTATTAAGTGAAGGCCTGAGCAGGTACTATATAAAACCAACCTTCCCCCCCCCCCCCAATAACCATGAAAATAATTCTTCAAACACTGAGTAAGAATAGCTGGACCTTTGTTTTACTCTGAAGCTCCACAGTGGCGGAGAACTGAACATAATTTTTCAAGAGCCGTGACAGTTGTTGAACCTCTGTCCCTTTCCACATCACAACATCCCAGTTACTTGATGATGACAATAGCAGCAGCAAAAGGAGGCACCGACATTTTATCACAAGTAAAATACTTAAATGGTGGCATAAAACTATGATCATTGCAGGGCCAGAATCAAGAAGGGCTGAACTTTCTGGGCATCAGCTTTCTTTATTTTAAAGTAAGAGAATTAGGCTAGTGGACATTGAGATCCCATCCAGTTCTCAGAATGTGACTCTTGTGCACTTTTCGTTTCTGGTGGGATTCACTGCAGTGCATTTGAGGTTTGGTCCTCATGGTCTTGTATGTACTTTGACCTTTGAAAGACCTGACAGGAAAATGGATCACAAATTAGAACAACAATTCAGCCAGTATTGGTATGTAGTGCCTACTCTAGAAATCATGGTTCTACAAGAGATAGAAAATGGTTTCATTAGATGTCCATGGAATATGTGCCCATCTCTAGAAGAAGAATGAATTTTGGATAAACTCCTTATGAGATCATAGGATTTAGTTCTGGAAAAGACTTAAGAGATCGTGGAAGCCAATCTCTTGATTTTACAGATGAGAAAATTAAGGCCAGCACATTATCACACAGATAATGAAGACATTAGACTTTTTACTCCGTTGTCAAAACATTCCATCTTTGTACCATACCACACTGCCTGGAATTCATGGAATCTAACACAAAGTGCAAGGTTAGAGCATATACAAAGATAATTATAATACAAATTGAATTACTCATTTTCCTCAGTTATAACAGGAGGACTCAACCAGGTGATCTCTAAGAATCTGTCTAATTCTGGAATCTTTTTTTAATTCACCAACTTCAAGTCAAGTCATCTAGGTTTTAAAAATACCTCCCCTGTGCAGAACACTATGCTCACTGCTGGGGAAAAGGAATTTCCATTAGACAGGATCCCATGCCCAGGAGGGTTTGATTGTTTTTGTTTTTGTTTTAACCTTGATGTCACAGATGGAAAAGTTGTAGAGATGGAGCTCCTTTCATAAGTCATGGAAGCTTTTAGCTTGTAAGATTACAGATACATAAAATTCCAGGAAAAACATCCAGGCAGGACTGTTCAGAGCAAAGGCACCCTACAAAGAGAGGCAAAGTTTTTTTTGGATTACCATAGGAAAATCTTAAAGCAAAAAATAGCAAATATTTATGGGGCACATTAAGATTTGTAAATATATTACCTATAGTATCTCATTTGAATCTCACAGCAACCCTGAAAGGTGCATCCAATTGTTAGAAGGGGTTACCCTTCTAACAGGTAAGGAAACTGAGGCAAAGAGAGATCTAATGCCTCACCTTGTAAAAATAACTAGTAAAAATCGAGGTAGTATTTAAAGTCCAGACTTTTCTTTCTCCCAAGTCCAGTGCTTTTTCCACTGTACCCACCCAATGCAGACAAGATCTGACTGTGAGAAAGTGTTATCTAGCCATGTTTGAAGGACATATTTGAAAGCCAGAGAGTAGAAAGAGGCGAGCTGTAATCGTGGCAAAGAGTGTGAGGGAAACACAGTTACCTCATCTAGAAATTAAGGGGTGCAACTAGATGATCTGTGAAGTCTCTTGCATGTAATGTTCTTTAAGAAAAAAAAATATGGAACAGTTTGTTTATGACAGTGGGAGTTTATCAGAATGTGGAGAGTGGTAGAATAAGGAGGAGATTGAAGTCATGCTTTATGATTTTGTTCAGAAACAATTTATAACTACAGTGGTTAAAAATCCTTCAACTCTCTTCTGCCAGTTGTCAACAGCACATGAAATTGTCTAACCATGGAACTAGCTGCTCTGTTACATTTCAAGAAACCACTCAAAATGTTACAGAAGCCAGTTACCTCCAGTTGAATTACACCTTGCTCTAAAGTGGGCCCAGGTTGTGTTAATATGTATGCATTTATAACCTTTCTTTCTTTGTTTTCCCCTCTTTAAGCAAATGGAAAGAATCTTAAAGAAAGCATCCAAAACTCATAAGCAGAGAGTGGAGGTAAGACTTACCAAGCAGTAAAAAATCGTGATTAAAACTCTAGGTTTAGCAGACATTCTGTTTCTGTTTTTGTAGCATCTTTAGTGTATAGTAGGTCAGGAAGTAATGATGAAAGGAAGAATTTGAGAAGAGGCATTTATCTTTGATTGGCTTATATAGCTTGTTTGGTTGAGATTCTTGCAAACTAGCATGTTATAAATGTTATAATGTCTATCAAATACGTAACTCTGGGTGATACTGACTGGGAAAGGAATTTTCAAGGAAGTGTAACTGATAACAAAAGCTTTTATCACATGCTTTGGGGTTTATTTATAAAAGCTCTTTAGTCGAATAATAGCCAGGTTTGACAGATGTTGGAATTATTTCCCTTTAAGAGAAGAAAAGAGACTCATTCGAATTAGGATTTGAACCTGTTTTCTGACTCCAAAGCCTATGTTCTTTCCATTGTGCTATTGCCCCTTTGTAGATTGATCAAAAAGCAAAAGAAAGCAAAAAGAAAGATCTTCCAGCCTATGTTGGGATGGATTGGATTGGGGTGGGGGGAGTGCATTAATTAGAAAGGGGGACACTATGGGGAGTAGGAGCAGAGGCAGGGAATTTGTGTGACTTTTCTGGACTTGTGGTGAAACATTTTCTTTCTCCCCTCTAGGATTTCAACAGACATTTAGATACTCTCACTGAACATTACGACATCCCCAAAGTCAGCTGGACAAAATAGACTCCTGTCATATTGAGTGGTGTGGCCCTGAGGAAGAGGACTGTGTTCTGGATAACTGTGGCATGTTGTATAAATGCTTCCACCCTTCTCCACCCTCCCCTTCTCCCTCCCCTTTTTCTGGATGTTTCTCAGTAAGATTATTTTTAAAGGTTCTGTAATCAAGTTAGTAACTTGTCACACTTTATTAAAGTGAGACTTGTGGTAATTTAAATTTCTTTGTGACAAAAAATTTCTGATCTTTAGATTTTAAAATATCAATTATTTATACAAGGTCATTGACACTTATTTACAAATAAGGATGTTCAATTAGGAGAGTGATAATTCAGCCTCTGAGCTTACAATTACTTTTATTCCACTGTCTGTAGGGGGAAAAAAAACCTTGCTGCACCAGTACCAACAGATGCTAATTATTGCCAGTTATCGTTCCATTACTTTCCTAATTGAAAATAATAAAGCTGTTTCAATGTTTAAAAGATGATTTCATGAGTATATGTTCACCCTCCACCCAGCCTTGGCTCTAGTGATCACTTGATAGGTGGTCACTTGATGACTAATCTAAGTAATGAAGCTGCCAGCTTATCAGAGCTAGATATTCATCACACAGCAGGCTCATAGACAATTACTGCAACTTGTTTTTCAAAGCCTTCCTAGTTTGGTAGGTTGCCAGAATTTGTGTGCCAGGGCCCTAGTCTTTGGGAGCTTTCAGAGTGGCTTCCATGTTTTGATAAAGGTTCAGGAAGGACATGGGAGAAGCAAGGCTGCTTGTAGCCTGCTGTATTTGGCATGTGTTACAGTATCTGATTGTTGCCTCACCCTCTCTGGGCTAATTGGACTCAGCCACTATCAGCCATCTGAGAAGCTCTGCAAGTTCAACATGACAGAATTGTAGGTTCCCTTTTGGCTTGGGATTTCGGTTCTCATTTTTCCTTTGCAGACTTCATACTAGGCTAAAAGCTGGAATGAAACTGAAATCCTGTTCTACTCTTGGGATCAGAAGCTACAGCTACTGCTTCTGAAATTGATCCTTGACACAGCCTTGGAAAACCACTCCAAAACTATTTTCCTCATTCTGAATTAGATCTATGACTTGAAAGTAGAAAGTGGGTGACAAAGCTGCTAGGTAACCTGAACTTGCAGCTTTGTATTTGGCATCCAATATGTGGATTCACAATCATTCCTTAGGTGCTAAAATCCCCCCCTCCCCCATTTGATCATATTCTATCCTGTGTCTCATTCAGTCTGCCTCATTACTACAATTTTTGTATTCCCCATTAGGATTCAGTCTGGTGCATTCTCCAAATCTCCAAAGAAGTTTGGGATCTCACTATATCGAATCCTGCTACCTTGCCATCGTTGTTCCATCTCCTTTTACACAGCCATTTAACTTTATGATAAACATGCACATGCATACCATGATCTGTCACCCCACCAGGAACTAAGCCATGTTTTCTGATAAAGTGACTGGCTAACAGAATTAGTTCACATTGGTGTTAAACATTCTTAAAGAATATGGACTTGTGTTCTAACTTCAGTTATCCAGAACAATAATGACTTCAAAAAGCTTCCTCTTTTATCAGGGAGATAATATATACATACAGAAGTATAAACACAAAAAAAAACCAACCAGGTAACTTCTGAGGGAAAGAGACTAGCAGCAGCTGCAGGGATCAGAAAAGGCTTCATGTAAGAAATGGCTCTTGAGCTGAATTTTTAAGGAAGAAAGGGATTGAGAAACTAAGACAAGGGTATGCAATCCCAATGTGGAGATAAACTAGTTTAAAAGGAAAGGGAAGGGGGGAGAGAACATTTAGTGTCTACTATGGGCCAGACACTGTGCTAAGGGCTTTTATTAAATATTGGATTCTCACAACTTTGGGAGGTAGATGTGATAATTACCCTTATTTTTTGGTTGAGGAAACTGAGGCAGATTTAGTATTTTGCTTAAGGTTTAAAGTCACTTTTGCTTCTAGAGATGATGGTGGTGGGTCTGGGCAGGAATCATCTCAGGTCCAAGGATGCAAAACCTAGTCATGTATATCCTGCCTTGTGGCCTCTGGGCATGGGTTCCCTCCCCATCCTTCTCTGAATGAGGCTACATTTAAGATAGTGATTATTTGACTTGTGAAGGAAGGGAAAATAGCCTGGGATAAAGAAAACGGCCTTGAACAAAAGTGCCTGCTTATTTGAGTTGATATGTAGATAAATGATCTTTGCTGGTAAAGATAAAGAGAAGTTTACCCTGATGGGGAGCAGGAGTCCAGGATCCTCTGACAGCCTGGTGAAACTTGTGTACCCCTTCTCAGAATCATAATTTTGTCAAAGTGCAGTTTTGTGGGCTTTTCCTCCCTGCTTCTGGGAAGGCCAAGGCTGGTAGATTATTGCTTTAGCTCGGGAATTCTGAGCTTGCAATAGGGCTAAAATTGATCAGGTTACCTGCATCACTATTGATTACCAAGATGAGAGCCAAATTGTGGAGGAGAATGAGGAAAGACCCTGCACCACCCAAGGAAGGGGGTACTTGGCCCAGCTCAGAAATAGAGCAAGGCAAATCTTCCCACAAGTCAGCAGTGGCCATTGCCTGGACAAAACAGGAGACCCAATCCCAACAATAAAATAAAAATGTTCTCAAATGCATGCAGTAAGACATGTAAGATTACAAAAGAAATGAAATAAAAATGTGGCTTTTTTTTCCCTATCCATGGACCTGTATTAAGGATCCCTGGTGCAAAAGAGAAGAGGTAAGAGAATAAGCATTTATTAAGCACCTATCATGTTCAAGGCACTGTGCTCACCACAATCCTATTATCATTCCGATTGTACAATTGAGGAAATTTACAACTGAGGAAGCCAAAGTTAAATGACTTGTCCAGTTTCACACAACTAATATTTGAGACCATTTGAATTCAGGTCTTGACTCCAAACTTGGGCTCTCCCTACTTCTCCCATCCCTACCGCACTAGCTGCCTCAAATGGTGGTGGTCTCAGATATAATGCTAGTTAATGGGTATGTTACATTCTAGTTCTAAAATTCTATTTTCTTTCAACAAATAATTGTGTGAAACCATAATGCACAGACTGCTAGGCCTGGAGTCAGTAAAACCAAAGCTCACTTAACTGAATGACCCTGGGCAAGTCACAATCTCTGCTTCCCTTAAATTTCTCATCTGTAAAGTGGGGGGGGGGGGTAATAGGATTCGCCTCCCAGTCAAATGAAGTACTAATTATACTTAGCACAGTTCCTGAGAACTTTAAGTATCATATCAATATTAGCTGTAAAGGGCTAGAACTGAGCAATGCACTTGGATAATGAAGCATGTGAGACTAATTGCCAATTGGACAGTTCCCTATTAACTTGTTTGAAGGTTGACCCTCCCCAGCTGTTCTGTGCTGACTTGATTGGTGGGACAAAAAGGGGGAAGTGACATGTGTGGGAGGAGGAAGAGGAATTGAGACGCAGAAGCTGACTCAGTCTCTCCAGGCATTTGAGGGAGGAACCTGTGTGTGAGATCTAACCCCCTGACCTTGACTGTAAAAGATCAAGAATAAAGACATTTAGTTATCCTGACTCCAGCTGATTTCTGGGAAGACAGAGTTCCAGCAATTAGCTATTGTTTTTCCTTCTTCAACGCAGAGCAGCATTGTTTCTGGGCAATGGGGAAAATACAAAGTTTAGGTAAAAAGTCCCCTGCTTTCATAGAGCTTAAAGCCTAGTGGGGGGATAAAAGAAATTCAGAGAAGCATATTGGAAGGAAAGCTTATTAGAAGGCATGTGAGCTCAATAAAGGTTACAGAAAGGAACTCAAATTAAAAGAGCAGTGGGATGTAGCCGATGTGATACAAGACCTATCCTAGAACCCAGGAAAACCCTGGTTCCATTTTCACCTTTGACATAGGCCCTGTAAGTCTGTGCAAGTCTAAGGGTCCTCTCAGCTCTGACATCCTGGGTTCTAAGGGCCCTCCCAGCCCTGACCTCCCGGGCTCCAAGGGCCCTCCCGGCCCTGACCTCCCGGGCTCCAAGGGCCCTCCCGGCCCTGACCTCCCGGGTTCCAAGGGCCCTCCCGGCCCTGACCTCCCGGGTTCCAAGGGCCCTCCCGGCCCTGACCTCCCGGGTTCCAAGGGCCCTCCCGGCCCTGACCTCCCGGGTTCCAAGGCCCCTCCCGGCCCTGACCTCCCGGGTTCCAAGGGCCCTCCCGGCCCTGACCTCCCGGGTTCCAAGGGCCCTCCCGGCCCTGACCTCCCGGGTTCCAAGGCCCCTCCCGGCCCTGACCTCCCGGGTTCCAAGGGCCCTCCCGGCCCTGACCTCCCGGGTTCCAAGGGCCCTCCCGGCCCTGACCTCCCGGGTTCTAAGGGCCCTCCCGGCTCTGACCTCCCGGGTTCTAAGGCCCCTCCCGGCCCTGACATCCTGGGTTCTAAGGGCCCTTCCAGCTCTGGGCTCTGAGCCTTCTCCAGCCTCCAGGGCTGACAGTTTATTCTAAGCTGCCATCGGACTCCAACACCCTAGCCCCTAGGACTATGCGCTGGGCCCGGCTGGGCCCGGCTGGGCCCGGCAGGCCTCGGCGCTCTCCTCCCTCCTGAAGTTTCCTACTCCGCCCTCTGGGGCTCGGGCTCGGCTGCCGCCAGAACTCCAGCGGGATAAATGGCTTCCTCGGGCCTCGGTGCGCTTGCGCCAGTGAGGCGCGCCTCCAGGTCTTCCCTCCTATGCGCATGCTCCAGAGGACAAGGCCGTTCTCCTAGGCCGGACATAACGGTTCCAGGGCGGAAGTGGAAGTGAGGTGCCGCGGTCGGGTGCGCCCGCCTGCTCGCCCCGGTGCCGCCGCCTCTCTTGCTGCCGCGCCTCGCCCTAAACCTCGGTCTCTCCCCGCCGCCGCCGCCGCCGCCATGTCGGCTAGCGCCGTGTATGTGCTAGATCTAAAGGGCAAGGTAGGGAAACCCGGCCTCGGCCAGCGCCGCTTCCCCCCTCCTGGTTGCCTGGTAACGGCCCCTCCTCAAGGCGGGGGCGGGGACTTCCCCCACCTTGTTCGCTGCCCCTGTCACCCTGTCAAGGTTCCCAAGGAAAGATTTTTGACCACCGCCCTTCCAGTTCTGATGGCAGCTCCTCGCCCCAGGGCAGCCAGTCATGTCCAGAAGCACTTAGGCAGCACCTGCTGGGTGCAGACAGGAAGCATTTATTGAGTGCCTGCTGTGTGCTAGGCTCGGGGCTGAACTCGGGGTACAAAGGCTAGTCTCACCTCGGTGGCGGGACCCTGACGTGGCGGGTCCGACCCGGCCCCGCTGCCTCGGGGCTCCGCTGGCCGTGTCAGCAGGAGCTGAGTCAGGGGAGGAGGAAGATGGGGCGCCGTGTGCCCAGGGGCGAGCTAGGTGACAGGGGAGGATCGGGGGGGAGGGGCCTTTAGGGAGCCGCCGAGATTGCAGGGATACCTAGGGAGGCGAGAGCGCTCCATGTGCAGCCAGGGAAGGACCCGGCTGGAAAGGCAGCGGCGGCGGGAGCGCGGGTCCAGTCCGGCTGGAGCTTCGCGGCTGCGCGGGCTGAGAAGGCCGGGGCCCCGCGCCTTCTGGTGGTCACGGCCCCCGGAGGGCCATCTCTCCAACCCAGTCCCGGGCTGGATTTAAATCTCCTATCATCCGGGCTTTGTCTGAAGGCCTTCTCTTTGCCTCCCTTAGAGCGCCCCGGTGCAGTGTCAGGGGATTGAGCTTCCACATGGTTCTTAGGGCCAGCCCGGGGTCTCTTTCCAAATCAGGGCCAGCCAGATAATGGAAGACGGTTTCCTTCCTCCTGAGCTGCTTCCCCAGGTCCTCCAACACTTATCACATGATGCGAATCCGAGGCTCTCCCTGGGGCTTCTCCAGCTTGTTAAAGCCCAGCTCATGCAGCAAATATGGCCTGACCAAAACAGGATAAACGCAGCGGGGAATATGTGCTCCCTGTCTGCACCCGCGGGCTTCGTGCTGTTGCCTCATCCTCAGCTGCCTCTCACCGAAACTGCGAGAGCTGTTTTACATGAGCTACTTCAGCCGCGCTTCCTCCAGTGCGAAGAGTTGATTTTTTTAACCCAAGTGGAAGACTTGTCATTGATTTATTAAATTTCATCTTATTAAATGTGGTTCAGTATTTTGGGAGTCCCAGCTCTGCTGTTTAACAGATTGGTGCTTCTCCTTCCATTTTTCCAGGTTACTAATGAAAATGTTAAATAGCACAAACCCTATCACTAATTCCTGGAGGACGCTACAGTAGAGAGTCTTTTACTGTGCTTTAGGTGTAATCTACCAGTCCCCAATCCACTTGTGTGTTACTGGTTAGCCCCTATCTCTCCATCTTGCCTTCCAGAATAGCTCGAAGGGCTTCGTCAAAGGCTTTACTAAAGGGAACTAATCGGTATCCACAGCATTCCCCATCTGCCCTATCAAAGAGGAAATGAAGGCGCACTGTTTCTGTTGAAAGTCTGACATTTTGTGATCACTGCCTTCTTTTCTAAATGTTCGCCAGCATTGAGATCAATAACACAACTCTAAAATTTTGCCAGGAATCAAAGTCAAGCTTATTGACTTTTTCCCTATTTATAAAAACAGAGATGATGTCTCCTTTCTCTAGCTCCAGCACCTTTTTTCTGCACAATTATCCTGTAAAGATGACAAAGGGTCAGAAATAGCATCCAGAAGTTCTTCCAGTATTCTGGAATGCAGCCTGCCTGGGCTTGGTCACTTTAACGCATTCAGGGCAACTAGGTGATCTTTCTATTCATTCTGTCCTTTCCAGTCTGAAGACTATTCTCCTTAGCAGAAAAACACAAGCAAAGACCTCCTTGAATAATTGCCTTCACTCTGTCATTATCATTGCCCCATTTACACTGAATATTTCTTCACTCTTTTCTCCAGTAAACCTTTTAAAAATCCCTTTTGTTGTCCTTAGCTTTCTTTGACAGTCTTAGTTCACTCTGAGTTTTAGTGTTCCTAATACTATTATTGCAGGACTTCAGGGGGCCTAAATAAATTGGGTTTGTTACATTTTGTTTTGATGCCACATATACTTTCCAATAAATTTCCAACAAATCCTTGTACAAATTACAATCCCTGGAAAAGAAAAATGGGTTTATTGATTATTAACAGAAAAATAAGATGTGTCCTGGGCAGTATGACATTGAACATTATTTTTAACCAAAATTTTACTGCTTCTCCAGTGTCAGTTGTATTTACTTACTCTCATGGTGTATATTGTTCTTTTGTCTCTGCTTCCTTCACTTGGTATATCTTCATAATCTTTATATTTGGCAATCTTTGTGGCCTAATAATTTTCCTTTATGTTCATATACCGTTATTTGTTCGGCTAGCCAATTATTAGACATATAGTTTATTATTACAAATAAAGCTCATTTTTGTTATTTACAAATAATGTTAATGAACAGTTTTGGGAGAGTTCTTGTCAATTGCCCTTTATTAATAATAATATAAAGCTGACGTTCATATAACACTTTTAAGTGTTAACATTATACTTTACATGCATGCTTAATTTGAGCTTTTCAACCACCCTGTGAGGTAGATAGTGCATGTATTATTATCCTTTTTCTTATAGATGCACCTCAGAGAGATTAAGTGACTTGCCTCGTAATCACACAGTTTATATGTGTGATGTACATTTTTCGTACATAGGGGTCTTCCTGATAGTAATCTCCTTGAGATTAAGTCCCAACATTCAAATTATAGACATTACTCATTAGATCATATATTTAAAGACCAGTGGTACAGGCTAGAAAGCCAGTGGTTATTTACTGACCGAACAGTTGACTCATCTAATCAAAATTCTCCCATCTTTTAGAGAAATTTAGGCTATTTGGCTTTTTTGGTTTTTATTTTAATTGCTGCTGGGATTCTGGGGGAACTAAGAAGATAAAAAAGTAAGGGACTTGTTTGATAGGGCTGAGGGGGAGGGGATTGTTCTCTTTCCTTCTAGCACTTTTCATTCTCGGTAGAAAAACAGCATGACTAGCACTGTTGCAATGTTGCAAAGCCAGTTGAGTGATCTGATCTGTAACATCAACATTGGACATTGACCAAAGCCAACATCCAATGTGTAATCCATTGTTGAGTTTCTTTTCCCTGGAATTCCTTTTTTTAAAAGTGCCCAGACCACAGTGAGGAGGTGATTAAAGTATTTCATGCAGACAGTGAACACATATTTGTCCAAATTTATTTTGCAAAAAGTTCTTTTCCCTTTGGACACTTAGCATGCAGGTAGCACTTAATGTGTTCCAAGCACTCTACTAAAGACTGGATACAAATACAAGCAAAAAAGACAATTCTTAACCTTGCCTTCAAGTACTACATTTTATGGAAGAAAGCAACACATGCAGGGGTTCTGGAATTTAAGGGCTTGCAGTAGCTAAGAGGTGAAATCTAGAGTGAAAAATGAACAAGAGGGAAGGTATACCTGGATACCAGAAATGATGAAATGGTGATTCAGGTCAGGGACACTCCAATGAAGAGAAAGGGCCCCATAGCAGAGACATTTCTGGGGCAAGAAGGCCAGAGATGAGAAACTGAAGGCCAGAGGTATGGGGAGTGCAGCTGGAAGTAGCATGAATTTCAGAATTTGACTCTCCTTATCTAAAAGTAATTACTCCTTTAGTGAGCTGAATCCCAAATTACTTTTGTCTTGTCTTTTCCAATCCTGCTCACAGTAGAAGCGTCCATGCACATTTGGGACCTGGGAGTTCCAAGAACGAAGAACTAAAAGAATTTAGATATGAAGAGAGAAAAAGGCAGGCAGCAGTGTTTAGAAAGAAGCAGTGTTAAGAGGGACATCAGAGATCAGAGATTATCTGGTCTAACCCATCTCTGAAATCATTATCTGAAAAAAGAAAAGTAGGGGTGTTTATATTGGGTACAAGAAACCTTAGTGGGAAAATCAAATATCCTTAAAAATTAGTAAGCAGACTTACTATGATGACCCCACAAGCCAATCATCCAGAGCCTTGGATTCTGGTCTTGTCTCTCTATACTCAGCTTCCTCCCCCTGGACTCCTAATCCCTCATTTGAAAAATGAGCAAACAAAAATGGACAAATGTGATAGTGTACTTGTGTGCTTTGCTGATAGGCAGGGAAGGAAAGTAGAGCTATTTTTTAACTTAAACACAAGAGTTTCTGGCATTTTTTTTAACGATAGAATTGTTAACCTAAACTAGAAAGACTTTTTTTTTTTTTTTTTTTTTTTTAAATCACAATTGATGGACAATAGTGAAATACCTGAGAGGAAATCTGGCAACATCTGTCAAATCTACTCATTCAGTTAAAAAAAAAAATTTCAAAATGACTACTAATTTTTTGAGAACAGAGATTATTTCATTTTTGTCTATATTCCCTAGCACATAGTAAATACTTGGTAAATGTTTATTGATTGATTACAGGACCTTTTACTGTGCTGTGGAAGAGACAAATATATGATGTCAAAGGTATAGGGAACCCTCAGGGTAAAAACATCATCCATTAGTGTAAGTTAAATTCTTAGAGAGTTTATTGGTGCATTAAGAGGTTAAATGACTTTCCTACAGTCACACAATGTATGTATCAGGCATGTTTTGAACCCATATCCTCCTGTCCATAAAGTATTAATATTCTCTTGGAACTTAACAGTCCAGCAGGAGATATATCCTCTTTTCTGTAATTTATATCTAATTATATAAGAAAAGTACAAACTGAGTGCTCTGAAAAACCTGAGGAAGAAAGAATTACTATTAATGGATAGGGAACTTATCAAGGTCATCTTCATGGAGATGATGACATTTGAGTTGTATGTTAAAGGATAAGTGAAATTTCAGAAAACATCTTTCAGTGCCTTTAGAAAGAACACTGAACTTGAAATCAGAAAAAGAAAAATATAACTGCAGATTTTATTGCTTACTAGCTTTGAGGCCCTGGACCAGTCATATAATTCATGATAGTCATCATGAGGTTAATCATATTTGTATTACCTACTTCACAGGGTAATTTTGAGAAAGTTGTTTTATAAAACCTCTTTAAAGTTACATATAATCGTGAATAATTGTTATTTTAGGACTAGGAAACAGTTTGAAAGAGACAGAAGAAAGGAATGGGCAGAACATGTCTGTGTGGCATCAAATAGTAGATTTTGCTAGAGTAACAAATCCTAAGGAGTAGTGAGATAAAGATAAAAATCACCTTATTGCCACATTTTGAAGGCCCTGAATGACAGACTAAGGATCTTGAACTTTATTTAGAGGGAAGTGGGAACCATCAAATAATTCTAAACAGAGAAATAACATGATTAGATCTGTGCACATAGACCTTATAGGAGTTCGAGAAATGAGGGATGGAGAGGGGTGAGGGAAAGACCAGAGAGAGAGCAGCTGTTGGCCACTGTAAGTAGCTCAGAAAAATTGAGTTGAGGCGGAAGTGGTCAATAGTAAGAATAGTTAGAAGTGGATAGGTGCCAGAGAATTAATGGAATGTAGCAACTACTGAATGAGGGTGGTGAAGGTTTTGAACATCAGAGACTGGGTGAATGTTGGTGCCCCCATTAGGTTAGGGGGGAAAGGTAAGCATTTCAATTTGGAACATATCAAATTTGAGGTGGGGGGGATGGGAAGTATATTCCAAAGAAAAAAAGCTACATTTTGGGTATAAGCCTGCCAAAAGCAATTTTATTAATTCAAGTATTCTAATCCCAAGTATTTCTGTTTAGAGAAAAGTCCCCCAAAAGCAAAATTTCCCTATAGCATTGAATTTCTCTGACAAATCATTTTCAGTTTGAGAATTTATAGCAAATTCAAATTAAGATTTTTATGGCATTCCAAAAAAACCTCCACAATTCTACAGTGAGATAAAACAAACTGGCAGTGTTCAGTTTTGATTCATCAGAAAGGCATCTATTGCCAAGTCCTATCTTCTTTAGCTTCCTACTATCTGTGATGTTTGACCCCTTCCTTCCTCTAACACTGCCACCATCCCATGCTGGCCCTTATCATCGCACACCTGGGTTATTACAGTAGCCTCTGGTTTGTCTCCTTACCTCAGGCTTCTCCTCAACCTAGCAGTCAAAGGGATCTTCCGAAAGCACAGATCTGACTATATCACACCCCTCCCCCCATTTATTTAGGAAACTCTATCAATTCCAGGATTAAATATAAAATCATGTGGCATTAAGAGCCCATCATAGAACCTCACCTATCCAGTCATCTTACACCTTACTCAGTTTCCCCCCACATACTCTGAAATCAAGTGGCACTGCTCTCCTTTCTGTCCATCAAACGAGAGATTCGATCTTCCATCTCTGGCCATTTTTTAGGCTGTCCCTCTTCATCTCCTCCTCCTGGCTTTCCTGGCTTCCTTCATGTCTCAGCCAACATTTTTCTTCTATGAGAAGCCTTTCCTAGTTTCCCTTAATAGTAGTGCTTTCCCTCTATTGATTATCTTTAGTTTGTCTTGCATTTAGCTTGTTCATGCATGGTCATTTATGTGTGGACTTCTTCATGGGACTAGAAGCTCCTTGAGAACAGGGACTAATTTTTTGTATCCCCAGAGCTTAGCTCTGTGCCAGCCTGCAGTAAGTGTTTAATAAATGCTTATTGACTGATAAAAAATTAGTGCCTGGGGGAACCATTTTCTCAAACTATTCAATGTGTTCTAGTGGGCAGAAAGACAATAATAACCTTACCTAGATTAAAACGTTCCCACTCTTAGACTCGTTACCGGTAACCCTTAATCTACCTTAGAATTTTTTTCTTTTTTTCTTTTTCTTTCAAGGTGGCAGTATTACATTTTGCTATGAGCTTCAGAGGGAGACCATAGAAGAGTAGAGGGATTACAGTATTGATACCTGGAAAGGGACCTTAAGAATCACAATTTCTACTACCTCCTTTTATAAGGGAGGGAACTAAAGCCCAGAAAGACTAAAAGTCACATATGAGAAAGTAGCAGAGCCAGTTTTTCTGGGGATATTTGGGATGTGTCCGGCCTTGACTCCAGTTCAGTTGTTGGAATATAATCAATGGTGGGAGTCTCAGGAGAAGCAAAAGATGTGGTAGGAAGTGTGCTGGACAGGCACTGCTGGAGCTCATCCCTAGAGTAGTGGATGTTAGCAGTTTTTGTTCTGTGCTATCAACATTAAAGATTAGGATGGCCTGATCCTCAGACAAATATCCACCAAGAGAGAGTGGTAAATGGTGTCAAATGGAGAGGGAAGAGGTCAAGGAGAACAGCTTGATGGTGCAGTAAGTAGATAGAGGACCAGCTTTGAAATCAGGAGGACTCAGATTCAAAACAGACATTTAATACTGCATAGTCAAGTCACTTACCCCATTTGCCTCCCCACCCTCCCCCAAAAAAGACTGAAAAGAGAACATCATATTTTTAAAAATATATTTTTATTATAGCTTTTTATTGACAGAACATGTGCATGGGTAATTTTTCAACACTGACCCTTGCAAACCCTTTTGTTCCAACTTTTCTCTTCCTTCCCTCCACCCCCTACCCTAGATGGCAGGCAGTCTCATACACGTTAAACATGTTAAAGTATATCTTAATTATAATATATGTGTACATATTTATACAGTTCTCTTGTTGCACAAGAAAAATCAGATTTAGAAAGGTAAAAATAACCTGGAAAGAAAAAAAAATGCAAGCAGTCCACATTCATTTCCAAGTGTTCTTTTGCTGGGTGTAGCTGGTTCTGGAGAACATCATATTTGACAATTAAAAGATTGTTAATATATTTTATATTACTGTCTAGGAGAGGGAATGGAAGGAAGGGGGAGAGAAAAATTTGGAACACAAGGTTTTACAAGAGTGAATGTTGGAAACTATCTTCTCATATATTTTCAAAATAAAAAGCTATTTAAAAAATAAACAAATAAGAAGATTGTTGATAGCTTTGGAAAGAACAGTTTCAGTTGAGTGATGAAGTCAGAAATCAAAATATAAAGGATTGAGGTGTGACAGAAGAAAAAGAATAGAGGCAATAAATGTAAATAGCTTTTTTTTAAGAGTTTGAAAACTGATGAAAGAGAAGAAAGATCTAGGACAGTGCTCAAGGATATGGTGGATCTAATGAATGTGAAGGCAGGTTCTGAAAATGACAGTGGGGGGTCTTCCTGGTGCTTTAAGTCTTCAGTTGACAGGCATTTATTCTATACCAGGTAATGTGCTTCAGGTGTGAGAAAAAAAGAACATCCATCACTGAAGAGCATAGAGACAGGTTTGGTGCCTTTAAAAGAAAGTCAGGCCTCATTGGACGGCAGAGAAAAATATCTAGCATGAAAGAGCTTAATAATAAGGATAGGAACTCTCAGGATAGGGGGAGGGGGAGACAGCAGAAGGAGCAGGCAAAGAATAACTAAAGGTCTGGAGAGGGAAAGAAGGTTGGGACGAAAGGGATTTTATTTTTACTCCAGTATGCAGTGATAGTTTTGAGCAACTGGAATGAGAAACAGGAAGTTAAGATTTACTTAGCATAAGACTGAAACAAAAACTAAGATCGAAGAATAAAGGCAATCTCAGGAAAATAAAATTATTAGTTTTGGAGCCTCCACAGATCCTCTCTTCAGGGGAATCCCCTGGTCTCAACTAAAGAGTTCAGGAGTAGAAATAGTTTAGGACAGAGATGAAGGAAGGAAGAGGCCCTCTCCTGGTAAGGTCTCAAGAGAAAACATACATAATGATTCTTCTAAACTCAGAAGATTGAACTGGAAATTCAATCAAATGCTTTTTTCTTTTTGTTTATAGGTGCTTATCTGTCGGAATTACCGAGGAGATGTGGACATGTCAGAGGTGGAGCATTTCATGCCAATCCTGATGGAAAAGGAAGAAGAAGGGATGCTATCTCCTATCTTGGCCCATGGAGGAGTTCGTTTTATGTGGATTAAACACAACAATTTGTATTGTATCCTTTTGGGGAATGCCTCTAGTAACCCCAAGTTATTTCCAAAGGAAGCCCTTGGTATGTGACTAGAGTTAGGAGACCTGGATTTTATCCTCATTATCAGTATCATTAATTTGCAGTGTAAGCTTGGGAAGATTCCTTCTCTTCTCTTTGCCTTAATTTCTTTGCCCTATAAAATGAAAAAAAAAATTAGATTAGATGACCTTTGGAAGTTTTTTTCTCTGACTTTCTATAGTTTTTGTATTCTCCCAGTCTCCTTTCTGTACACAGGTCCATATCACTGCTGCTTTATTTCCTAAATTCGCTTTGTTCTTTTTTATACTTCCCCTTTACTCCTCTTTGAGCAAGGGTCCCTCTTTCTAATCTCAGTAAATGCCCTGTTTTGAAGCATCTGATCATATTAAAGGTTAACTTTATTTTATGATTACAATCCTGGCTCAGCTTCTGGTTTTTCTGGTGCTTATTCCATTTTTTGTCTCTTCTTCACTGGCATCACTTGAAATAGCCCTAATCAAGAAGGGACTAATGATAGCAGATTGATGAGCCTTCTTTCCCTGACAGATCAAGAGTATGACATTATTAGGGAATAAGGCTTAGGATTCTGCTACCAATTCTGTTCCATTACCTCCTTGAAAGATATTCTTTGTGCTGCAGGCAGGCATTGGCTTTACTCTCTGAAGCCTACTTCACAGCCAGATCCTTTTTTTGCCTCTAAAATGTTCATCTATTTAGAACCTAAATGTGAAGGAAAGAATCTAGCAGAATTGATGGATGTTCAAAAATTCTGAGTAGATTCTCAGAAAGGGAAAGCTCTGAGTAGCTCTTAAATATTTACACCTTTATGGAAATTTAAGTAGCCTCAAGGGCAATATACATTCTCAGTCCTCTGCACCTGCCAAACCATAGAGGGGAGGAGGAGGAGAAGGAAATAGGACTGAATGTTTTTTGCCCCTGCCCTGGGCTGTCCATGCAGAAGGTGTGCTTAGGGAGGAGGAACAAACCCTTTTGCTGGCACATTGCAGAATTAAAGAGCACTAAAGCAAGTATCAGTTAGAATTAAATTCTAGACATCTGTCTTGAACAGAGGTTCTTAATTTTTTGTGTGTTGTGAACCCCTTCTCAGAACCATGTTTTTATTTGCATGAAATAAAATAAAATACATACAATTATTAAGGAAAGCTTAATACTGAATTAATATTATGAAAAAATTTTTGAAAGAAAATTCACAAACTGGTTCATTTTCGGGTCAAGAGCCCAAGGTCTGGAATGACCAGAATAATGATTTAGACATTTATATAGCACATGATGATTAAGTGGTAACATTAGATTTTTGTCACCCTTCTAACCTACCCAGTGAATTATTATAATCCCATTTTAGAGAAAAGGAAATTGAGGCTCAGAAAAGTAGTGGTTCACCCAAGTCCCCATGAAGTGAGTAACAGTCCCAGAGTACAGACCTCAGGCTTCTCCCATGGTCTTGCCACTGCATTACACTGCCTTTCATTTTTAAGCTCTCAGAAGTAGCCACAAATCCCTGAGTATAAAATAGCAGGCCACAATCTGAGCATAAGTGCTTTAGCATTTATATATAGGGACATAAAAGGAAAGATATAGACACAGACTGGGAAGGAGAGGGAATAAATTCTGGAGGGCCTTGTGATGGACACGAGGCTTGAGTCAGGCCTTAGAGGTTAGGGACAGAGTTTCATGTTATTTGTGCCCTTCTCTTAGATGCATTTAAGGACCATTGCCACTGCTGATGATTGACCTATAGTGTGATCTGAGTTATCACAACTATCCCATCAGGTTTTTTGGACTGTGGCAGAGAGAATAATTATCAGATCTTTACAAATGTACTCCCTTTGAAAGCTCCTTAATGGGTTTTCTGTCAGTGGTCGCAACATCTAAGAAGAATGCCTGTGTGTCTCTGGTGTTTGCCTTTCTTTATAAGGTAGTACAGGTAAGTGCCAAACTGGGAAATTAACTTTTCCTTTCCCTAAAAATGTAACTTCTTTCATCCTGCACAAGCACTTTCAACATGACTGTTGTCATATGCCCTTCGTCCCCCAGAGGGCAGCACAACACAGACGGTGTATCTTGTGCCTTGATAAGATGCCTATTGTGAAGTAGATAGTAATAAGGAACAGTTTGAACTGGAAGATTATAGTGGTGTGGGGGTGTGAGTGAAAATACTCTTTGGCAGGCTCCCTGAGAGATCATATCCAGGTAGAGGAAGATAAAAGAGGATTTCTTGACACACAGAGGTGGGGATCAGAAGTAGGATGCTATTCTAGGAGTAAGGAATACCTGCAAGAGTGAACAGAGACAAGAGAAGGCAGAATGAGTTCAGGGGAGCCTGGAATGTATAATAAAAGTAAGAACAACAAGAAGAACATGTGCAGGAGAACACCGGAAAATAAGACTATCAAAGTAGGGTAGATCTAGAAAGCTTTGAATACCAGGTTTGGAAATCGACTTTTTGTTTGATAAGCAAGGGCACGTTGCTGAAAGTTTTTGAACAAGGTTGGAGAAGTTTGATCACATCTGAGCATTAATTAGATATGTTCCTATAGGAAAGCCTGAATCAAGAAATAAGTGGGCAGACTATTACAGTAATCTGGAGTATGAGAGCTTGAGTAAGAATTAGGAAAAGTGATCAGAAAGGAACAACACATTAGAGAGATGACACATTTGCCAGAGGTATAGATTTTGAGAGTCACAGGCTCTCCTAAATGTGATAGAAAAGAGGAAGCATCCAGAAAGAAGAGAACACAGGTAGTTGCAGGAGACTGTGCTACTGATTAAGTTTTAGACTGGTCAATTCTCTGTCTTCTAGCGTGGGTTGAACTTGTAAGTACTTGATTGGTTTATCATCAACATAGAACTGAGGAAATTAAATGTTTCATCATCTCAGGACAAATAACTGAAGAGTGATGCACAGGCCAGACTTCCAAGTACTTTTGTAAGCAGGAGAGTCAGAGATATGTAGGAATCAACTGTGAAGTTTTCATGTGTTTTCTCTCTTAAATTTTAGGTATTTTCTGAATATTTTAAAGAGTTGGAAGAAGAGAGCATTCGTGATAATTTTGTTATAATATATGAATTACTAGATGAATTAATGGATTTTGGATACCCTCAAACTACTGACAGCAAAATTTTGCAAGAGTGAGTATCAGTAGCCAGGTGTACCTAACCTCTTCAGTTTCTTCTTGTAGCGGAAGTAACCTTTCCATGGCAGGTCCTCACAAGTAAGGCTTGGGAGGTATTGGACTTTGTGTCTGTCAGACTAGTCCTAGCCTTTGTGTAGAGAGGGACCTTTTCAGTCTTAGCAATTCACAAACCACCATGTTTGGAAGGAGTCCTTGATCTGGATTAGCCCCTATGATACCAAATGACAGCTCCTCAAAATCCTGAAGCAATGTATATTGTTATCCCGGTATTACTGATACAGCCTTAGAAACATTCTTTATGAGTAGACATGCTGTCTTTGAAGGGTTTAAATAGCCTTATAATGGGGATCTTTGGGTACATTTTAATGTGAATTTGATCCCTGCAAGGGCCATGCAGCTTTATTCCATCAGACTGTTTTTGTTAGGGCTTATCTTGTTCTCTTGAGTCTTTCTATTGGTGATCAGATCAAATCGTGAGTTATGTGGCTTCTTTTGATTTGGAAGAACTAGAAATGAAGCTACTTCTTAGAACTTGGGTAGATTGAGAGAAGAGAGTGGTACCCATCTGGATTAAATCCCTATAAATCCCTTTCCAACTTTAAGGTTCTGTTTTATTATTCTGTGCCTTAGGATATTATTTCTAGGCTTCCAAGAGCTTTCTTTGTTCATTTTTTTGGAAATATAGCATTAAGTTAATGACTGAAGTTACACTGTTTCTGTGTTACTCATATTTCCTTAACATTAATCATCTGGTTATAAAGATATATTACTCAGGAAGGCCACAAACTAGAAACTGGAGCTCCCCGTCCACCAGCCACTGTCACCAATGCTGTGTCTTGGAGATCTGAGGGAATCAAGTATAGAAAGAATGAAGTGTTCCTGGATGTCATAGAATCTGTTAATCTCTTGGTAAGTCTGTTGATTTACTTGCTTTTTTTAAAAATGAAAATAAAAGCTACTAAACTTTGTAAACTAGAAGATCTGTAGATACCCAAGACATCCCCAAATCCGTGTAGTAAAAAGATTGCTAAAATTTGTTTTGTTTGGTTATTAAATTTTAAGTTAACAAAAATATATTTCCTCTTCTTTTACCTTTGAAAACAAAAAGAAAACAAAAATCCTTGTAACAAATATACATAGTCAAAACAAATTCCTTCATTGCCCAGGTCCAAAAAAAAAGTCTCTTCTGCACCTAGAGCTCATTACTTTCCTATCAGGAGGGGGGTAGCATTTCATTATTTGTCTTCTGAAATCATGGTTGGTCATTGGTCATCAGAGTTTTTGTTTTGCGGCATTGTTTGTTTTTACAGGGCTGTTGATATTGTATAAAGTTGTTCACTTCACTCTTCAACAATTCATACAGATCTTCCCAGCTTTTACTGAAACTATCACATTTCATTCCTTCTGGCACATGGTATTCTCTTGCATTCATATCCCACAATTTGTTCAGCCATTCCCCAAGTGAAGAACTCCCCCTTAGTATGCAATTTTTTGTTATTATAAAAAGAGATGCTATAAGTATTTTTTCCTCTTTCTTTGATTTCTTTGAAGTATCAATATAGATATTGCTGGATCAAATACAGTTTAACAACTTCTGCAATATAGTTCCAACCTTTTTTCCAGAGGGGCAGATCCACTATTAGTGCATTAGTGTTCATCCTTTCCTGCAATTTACCCAACATTTGTCATTTTCCTTTTCTGTCAGTTCCATCTGATGGGTATGCATAGAACCTCAAGAAGTTGCTTTAGTTGGCATTTTTCTAAATACTAATTTTTTTTAATATGACTGTTAATTGCTTGTATTTCCTTCTTTGGAAACTTCATATTCTTTAATCATTTGTCTATTAGGGAATGACTCTTACATCTTTTAAATTTAAGTCCTTATATACTTTGGAAATGAGCTTTTTATTAGAGAAACCAACTGAAGAGATTTTTTCCCCCAATTACCTACTTCTCTTCTAATCTTAGTTGCATTGGTTTTATTTGTGCAAAATCTTTTAAATTGCACACTATCAAAATTGTCCATTTTCTTATCTGCGATCCTCTCCATCCTTGTTTGATTGAGATTGCAAAACTAAAGATCTGAACCTGGATCTGAACTCTAGTTCTGGTGCTTGCTAGCTGTGTACCTGAGCCACGTGCATTTTTTTCTTTTTCTGGCCCGCTATCTATAAGAGGAGGGGCTAGCATATTATTTCCAAGAAATTCTTTAGTTCTTATGGTTTGTGAAACCACATCTAGGTGATAAAGGCCTACTTAGGCCGCCTCACTCAGTCAGTATCGGTGTGGTATAAGAAAGAAAAGGTTTTAAATTTGAGAAACAAGAAAAGGATCTAAATAATTTCTGCTTTCTACCCAACTATTCCATCTGAACTGATTCTTTCTACCTCAGTACCTAGCTGATACAATTCTTCCTTAAACTGACTTTTATCAAGCTTAAGGAAGATGGGAGCTTTGGACCATCTGAACATTTCTTTCTTTCTTTCTTTCTCTTATTATAGCTTTTTATTTACAAAATATTTGCATGGGTAATTTTTCAACATTGACCCATGCAAAACTGGAAGATTTATTTCTACATAACACTAGGCAAGGCTAGTTTTACATATTTGTCAAAGTTTGGTTAAATGGCTCATTTTTGACAAAAAAAAAAAATCCTTTTTTTTTTTTTTCTGAAACAGAAATGGAAAAAGTATAGGACTTAGGGTCAATAGACTTGGGTTAGAATCTTGTCTTTGATACTTGTCTCTTCTCCATGCTTCCATTTCCTCCAATGTAAATAAAGAAAAATTCATTTTGGAGGTAGAATAGACAATTCTTGGCAACCAGTTGGATGTTGGGAGAGTGAGTGAAGTATCAAAGATTCTTGAACCTGAGTGATGAGAAGTTAGTGTTTCTCAGCAGTAATAGTGAAGTTGGGAGAAGGGAAAGGATTTAGAAGTAAAGCCTAATGAATTAATTCTATTTTTGACTGTTAAGTTTGAGATGCCCCATGAGACATCTAGGTGAAGTATCTAGCAGAGAGTTGATGGTATAGGGCCAGAGCTCAGGGAGAGAGATGAAGAATGGATAGATACATTTGGTGATCATCTGAATAGAGATGATAGTATTTTATTGAAAGCTTAAATTGTAAATCATCTTAAGATCTGTTCCCCCCACCTATACCCTATTACTGGTATCTTCTCTCTGAGATACTTTTCATTTATGTTTTTTGTATGTTATCTTTCCCCATGAGAATGTTTGCTTCTTGAGAACAAGGACCATTTTTTATCTTTCTTTGACTCTTCAGCACTTATCATAGTACCTAGCACACAGTAATAACTTAAATGCTTATTGATTGATTAATTTAATTTCATTATATTAATGGACAAAGGCTCTCTGTGATCCATTGCCTCACTTGCTTGATTCTTCACATAGGTCAGTGCCAATGGGAACGTCCTTCGTAGTGAAATTGTGGGCTCCATTAAGATGAGGGTATTTCTCTCAGGGATGCCAGAATTGCGCCTGGGTCTCAACGACAAAGTTCTCTTTGACAATACAGGGCGTGAGTATACACACCAATGATGTCTTTATGAGCTCTTTGTCTATGTTTCTTCCTGCTATATGATGCTATATAGCCTTTTTAAAATAGGAGAATGTGAGTTTGAAACCCTGTTCACTGTTCCAGGAAAACAATGGATGGGAAAAACACCTTTCCATCCTAGAAAGAAGAATTTGCTAAGAAAGTAAATAATATGAATACTTTTGAAGTATTAATTGTTCGGAATATTACTTTATGTAAATTATTTTTTATTTTTTCTTTAAAACTGGCCCTTTGCTATTTTGTCTATTTCAGACTAACTTTACCAATAATTCTAAATAAGTGAAATTTAACATATTTAAAATGGCTTACTCCATAAGCATATAGAATATCAGAGCTTGAAGAGTCTTCAGAGATCAAGTCCAGGTACTTCATTTTTCAGGTGAGAGAAATGAGGCTCACAAAAGGGACAGACTTGTCAAGGTCACAGCTAATCAGCAATTCAGCCAGGAGGGGGACTCAGGTCACAATCCAGTGTTCTTCTCAGACAGTAAAATGTATTAGGTGTTTACTGTGCACCAGACATAATCTTGAGCTCTGGCAGATGGAGATGCAAAAGAAGGCCCTGCTCTTGAGGAGCTCCACCGAAGGGTGCAGGTCACACATACAAATAGATGAAAATTTTTTTAATGAGGAAAAGCATTCCAAGAATGGAGGAGAGCCAAAGAAAATGCATAGACAAAAAATGGAGTATTTTGTTTGAGGAACAGAAAGAAAGCCAAAATGGATCACAAGGTATTTTCCAAGACTGGAAAAGCCAAGGTAGGAAGGGCTTTTGGATGCCAAACAGAATTTTATATTTGATCCTGGAGCATCTAGGAAGCTGCTGGAATTTATTGAGTTAAGAAGGAGGTGACATGGTCAGAACTTTAGGAAAATTGCTTTGGTGATTGCATAGAGGATGGGTTGGAATAGGGAGAAACTTGAGGCAGGTAGTTCACCCACAAACTGTTGCAGTAATGAGATGAGGAGGTGAACCATGTGGTGGCAATGAAGAGGGGGTATGTATATGAGAGATACTGCAAAGATGAAAACAGCAGGATATGGTCAATAGAGGCTCACAGGACAAGTGAGAGAGAGGGAGGGGTCAAAATGAATCCTAGGTTGTAAGCCCAGAGACTGGGAGGATAGGGATGCCATCAGCAGCAAAAGAGAAAGTAAGAAGAGGGAAAGGTTTGGAGGGAGAGGAAATAAGTTCAGTTTTGGACACGTGGAGTTTAAGATGTTGACAAGGTATCTAGTTTGAGCTGTCCAGGAAGCAGTTGGAGATGCCAGAGGTCCTCAGAGAGGTTTGGGTAATTGAGAATCATAAGCATAGAGGTAATCGTTGAACTCATGGGAGTTGATGAGACCACCAGGAGAAGTAGAATCAAGGAAGAAAAAAAGAAGGACCAGGGCAAAACCTTGAGGGATAGCCAAGGTTAGCAAGAACAACTTGGAAGAAGATCTACTAAAGGAGGACGAGAAGGATCAGTCCAATAGATAAGAGGAGAATCAGAAAAGAACAATGCCAATCAGTAGTACAAAGAAACCTGGAGAATTCCATTCCTGCCTCCAGCACAACTGCTGTGTGACCCCAAGCAAATCGTTGAACTTCTCTGTGAAATTCCTTCTCTGGAAAATGAGGATTCCCCCTCTCACATTATTGGTACACTGTCAGATGAGATAATAGCACCATGGGTTTTCCAAGTCTTACATAAATCTCAGCTATTGTTAACATTATTAACCCAGCCTCCATTCAGCTATCACAGTGAGCTTTCTAAAACTCACGTCTAACATCACCCCCTTCCCTACTGAATAAACTCCAGTAGTTCCCTTTGACCTTCAGGATCAAATATCAAATCCTGTTTGAAGGACATTCAAAGCCCTTCATACCCTGACCCCTCCTACTTTTTCAGCCTTAAACACCTTCCTCCCCCCCCCCCTTTCCCCATTCAGTGCATGCTATGATCCTCTCTGTGTGCCCTGGAAAAGTTCCTTGGACAAAGGCGATCCATCTCTCTGTTTTTGGTATTTTCTCTGGTTGTCCTCCCTGCCTGGAATGATCTCCCTCCTCACCTCCACCTCTCAGTAGCCTTGGCATCCTACCAATTCCAACTAAGATCCCAACTCTAAAGAACCTTTCTTGTTCCATATGGGAAGTAACTTACCTCTGTTAATTATTTCCTCTTTGTACTTTCTATAACTTATTTATACCCAGCTGTTTGCATGCTGCTCCTCTGTTAGCCTGTGAGCTTCTTGAGAGCAGAGATTTTTTTTTCTTTCTATGTCTCCAGACTTTATGTGCCTGACACAAAGTAGGGGCTTCCTTACATGTTTATTGATGACTATGATTAGTATAATTTTATTGCTATAATGCTTTAATTTTAAAAGGCTTTTCTATCCAATATTTAATTTGATCCTCACACCTCATTTGTTAGGGAGATATCATTCTGAAGCTAGGAAAACCAAAGCTCAGGTTGTCATGTGCCCAAGATCCCATACCTAGCAAAGAGTGGAAATTGTTGAAAAGGCAAGGGGAAAAGCCTGTTCCTTTATTGATTTTTATTTAGTTAATAATCACTTTTTGAGGTGCTTTATAATTTACAAAATATTTTCTTCATATAACTCTGTGAGGCAGATCTTCTGACTTGTGTTCTGTCCTCTTAAGATAATTTATTATCTTCTCTGCTATCCTCTTGATTGTTTCTTTTCCACCCATTCTCTCATTGCTTCCCTCCAGGTGGAAAAAGTAAGTCAGTAGAGCTGGAAGATGTAAAATTCCATCAGTGTGTACGTCTTTCCCGCTTTGAAAATGACCGGACAATTTCTTTCATTCCCCCCGATGGAGAGTTTGAACTGATGTCTTATCGCCTCAATACCCATGTAAGTACTTCTGGACTTGGATGTGGTGGCAGTGGTAGTGAGCGTTAGATGGTTAAAAATATAAGCACCTGGTGGTACCTCAGCAAGGACAAACAAAAAGTGTCCTCTTAGAGAGAAAGGAAGTAAGGAACAGTCTCCCAGTTATTGGCCAAGATGACCTAGGTATCCATGTGCTCCAAGGAGTGCTCTAGGTATGCTATCTCCTGATCAGGAGGCAGCCACATGTCTCTACCAGTAGGGGTTTGCTTAACCTTCCTGGGAAACTATTTAATGACTAGATAAGAATGGTTTGTAATTAATGTATTAAAGTACCAACCTAAGCAGATATCAAATAGATAGTAATAAACCTGAAACTCTGGCCATGAGCCTTGGCTGCAAGGTAAGCCTAGCAGGTTCAGAAACTCCACTCACCCTAGAGATAATCAGGTATAGATAATTCGAGTCTTACTATACCAGTACATTTGCAAGACACTAGTTTTTTGGTCCAGTATTCATCCATTTGAAATATTCCTCACTCTGGAGAAACATGGTATAAAAGCAAAATAGAGCAAGATGCAAATCAGCATATCTCATACATATGATTTTCTTAGAAATATAATAACTCATCACATAAAAATATGGTATAAAACCTCCAATAAAAACCATCACATCCAAATGATTTACATTTTTAGTAAAAAAGAGGAGGGAAAATAGTACTGTACACTTGAATAAAATAATAGTAGTTTCCTTGCTCATTTTTCCAATATCTTTTCTGCCAGTGAACTGTTTTGTTGCTAGTGAGGTTTTTTAGCATAGCCACAATTCATTTGTTTATATTTTTCTTTTTCCATTTTCTGCATCCCCTTGTTATAAGTTTCCATATTTCTATATATATGTTTGTCAAATTTTACACCACAATAATATTATGGCTGTAGCACAGCTAGTTTAGCCATAACTCAGTTATTGAACATTTTAGCCCTTGGGTTGTTACTATAAACAGGGCAGCTTTAAATGTGGCTCTAAAAGTAGAATTTCTTGGTAATAGGGCAAGCAGGACATTCTTCATTCACATGCTAAATTGAGTGGTCCAGACATTATTTTCCAAAACAGCAACATTTCTCCTCATACCCTAAGGAAGATGTTGGCCAAGGTTGAGAGGAAGATGAAGAAAGGCATGAGGTGTGGAAGTAGATATCCTAGGCCTAATATTCAGAGAGGAGAAAATCAAAGGTGCTGCTTTCCCAGCAAGGGCAACTGGCTTTTATAGAGGGTGCATTTTTAGACGGACTGAGTTTACCCTGTCTTATATCATCTTGCCAGAAACATACATAAAATATACTGCCTTGGGTTGGACAATTGTGAAGTATCTGATTCTGGCAAGGATTAAATTGCTAGTAAAGTCAGACTCAACACTTTCTCCGTTTTTGTGTCTCCTCTCAGGTAAAGCCCTTGATATGGATCGAATCTGTAATTGAAAAACATTCCCACAGCCGTATCGAGTACATGATTAAGGTGGGTTGCCCCTTCAGAAGCCTGTTCAGCTTCAAGTGGATTCTGCCCATCAGACAAAGCACAGATTTCATTTTTAAACCATTCTATTATTGGTTTTAATGGTAGTTAACAGTAACAGCTTCCATCTCTGACTGTTGAAGGTTTACAAAGCATTTTGTTCTGAGGTAGGGGACAGTTTACTTTGAAAATACTAGGCTTATTCTCCCAAGGGAGAATTTTAATTTATGACTTATTTCACTTATGTAAATTTATTTATGGATTGTAATTAGTATAGTATATGTAGTTCAGAGATATCATTAGCCTTATTTTACTAATAAATAGATACTCTGTAGAGTTTGTGATTTGCCCAAGACCTCATGGCTATTGTCAGAGCCTATCCAGTCATTTACCCAGTGCTGTTTTTGCTCAGCCATTTAATGAGTCCCTGATGAATGACAAGAAGTGAACTATACTAGGATGGAAAGGGGCCTCAAAACCAGATTTGGTCCAAGGAACAAGGGATGTTTAGCCTAGCAAGAAGGAAGCTGGGAAAGCAGGGCTTCCTAAGAGCCTCTGTGAAAGATAAAGTGAACTTGTCCTGGGTAGAACACTACTTACTGCAGAAATGAAAGTTAGAGGGAGAGGCAGCTTGTTGCCAGCCCAATATTGGGAGGCATTTTGTGACCAGTTAGAACCATGGGAAAACACATGGGCTGCCTTGTGGGCACAGGGCTCCCTTTAATAATGGAGTTAAGGACAGGTCTCAGCCCCTGGCAGGATTGTTAGAAGATTGTCTGAGGAGTGCAACTAAAGAAGAAAGGAAGAAGGAGTCAGGTGTGGCTGCGGGCTACAGGCTGGGCTTCCCAAAGGGGTGCCTCCTGGAGATGGGAGCCAACTTATTCCTGCAGAAAAGTGAAACAACTCTTATTCATCATTAACATACAACCAGTAAATGCCTAGTCCAGGGTCACACAGTTGATAGGAGTTGAAGTGAGGACTTAAGAGGCAAGTCTTTTAGTCACATGAAAATAACACTACAGACTCAATTTAGTTTTTTAAATCCACAGAAGCTTGAATAGAAGCCAAACATGTAGGGATTGAATTTCACTTTTCTGACAAATGTTTACTAAATGTATCTCCCTCTGCCCCACAGCATTCTGCTATAGTTTTTTCAAAATATTACTCAGAAATAAACTTCCCTCCTTGCCCAATTTCCTGACCACAGCTGCAGTCATGTCCCTTCATAGTTTGCAAAGAATTAGTTGCAATAAACTAGTGGGGGTGGTGGGTCTTGCTTTTATCCTGTGCTAAGAAAGCTCAATTTGTTTGTGGCCTTTTTATAGGCAAAGAGCCAGTTTAAACGTCGATCTACTGCTAACAATGTGGAGATCCACATTCCCGTGCCCAACGATGCTGACTCACCAAAGTTCAAAACCACGGTGGGAAATGTCAAGTGGGTCCCAGAGAACAGTGAAATTGTTTGGTCAATTAAATCCTTCCCGGTGAGTGAGCCTCTCAGCCCCCAACTGGTGGAACATCTTTTCGATCTAAAAACTGAGAATTCAGCCCTATCCCTCACCCTCATGTGTTTCCCTTTTTTAAGCCTCTCAAATAACTTTTCAAATGTACCAAGAAAATGACTGATTTGTTAGCCCAACTTATCTATTTATCACCTTGGTCTATGATTGCTATATATACACTCATAAATTGGTGTCTGAATCGAAAATCCAGACTTTTCACTAATCCCTTCCCTTTCTGATAGCATTCTTACAAGGTAGTAATGTACTTGGTTCACACCTTTAAAGGAGTTCGCTCATTGGTTCACACTTCACATTCAACATTTAGAAATTACTTCACATTCAACATTTAGTGCAAATTTCATCAAAACAAGGAGATTTAAATCCAGCTGGTTGACTTCCATTTTGTGGTTTGTGTCTAAATGGGGCCAAGCCCAGCAGATCCCTTTATCTTTAGCTTAATGTTCCTGCATGTACACACCACTCATCTTTAGCTTTTGCCTTTTCCTCTATCAGGTATCAGCTATTTTTCTTGGTAAACTGGCAGAAAATTTGAAAGCAAGCATGGTACATGAGAGTCATTGGCTGTCATGCAGCTATTGCAACTGAAAAATGGTATGCTTGTTCTTGGACTTTTTTCCAGTGAATTTATTACTCTAAACCAATACGTAGGCCAGCCAAAAATGTGGTCAAAGTTTGAGGTGAGACTCTTAACTAAATTTGCTTCTATTTTAGTATTTACTCTTTCATCTCTCTCCTTTCTGCACAGGGAGGGAAAGAGTATCTGATGAGAGCTCACTTTGGCCTGCCCAGCGTTGAAGCTGAGGACAAAGAAGGAAAACCACCCATAAGTGTCAAGTTTGAAATTCCATACTTCACCACCTCAGGGATACAGGTCTTTATTGTGATGATGTAAAGTTGTTGAAAGTAATGTCCAAGGCTGGGGTGGGATAGGGGAAGAAAGGGTAAGGGGGGAAAATTCATATTGTTACTTGCTGGTACTGCAAGTTCTTTTGCAAAGGAAAAGGGCAGATCTAATTGGAAAAGAGAGACAGGAATGTGGAAGTGAGAAGGCTAAAAGCTGTTTCAAATAAGAACTTCTGAAAAGAGTTAGTAATTTAAAGCCCTGAAAACATAAAGCACAAAATGCCACAGTGAGAGGGACATAGAAGGTCAGCATTAAGAAGGCCCTTAGAACCCAGAACATCAGAGTTGGAAGCGGAAGCACTACCCTTAGAACATGAAATTTCAAAACTGACAATGACCTTAGAACAGAACTAGGAGGATTCTTAGAGATCATTTAGTCTCATCTTCTCAGTTTATAATTGAGATAACAGAGACAGAGAGAGGTGGAGTCACTTGTTGAAAGTTCCATACAAGGGAGCTAGCTGATGACCAAGCCAGACTAGAGTATTTGTTACCTGACTACCAGTCAAGGACTCTCTCCTAACACTACTCTAGTACAAGGTCATGCATGTTTCTCTCCTATGCTACTTAGTGAAGCAGATTATCTTTGAGTTATCTCTTTTAAAAATAAAGGAGAATCATGTGCTTGGCTGCTATGCCTTGTTTGGCATTTGTTTACAGTGAAACATTTTGCTTAGCATTTCCAAATTCTGAACTTAGCAGATTCTTTTCTTAGGAGGAAAGCAGGCTATTACCAAGAAGGTAGTACTTTATTCTTCTGAGGACAAACAAATGTTGATTGTTTGGTCTTGGGCCTTGCAGGTGCGTTACTTGAAAATCATTGAGAAAAGTGGTTACCAGGCTTTGCCTTGGGTTCGGTATATCACCCAGAATGGAGGTAGGTTGGTTGATCATATCTCATGTCCTTTGACATTAGGATCACTCTCCCCCGTCCCCATGATCATAGCTCACATTTGTTAGCATTTGTGGTTCCCACAAATCACTTTACACACATTAATATCATTTGAGCTTTATAAACCCTTTTAGGGAAGCTAAGCAGAGATTATTGTCCTCATTTTAAGAAATGGGTTTACAGAGGAAAGGTGACTTGTCTGTAGCCATTAAGTGATGGAGCTAGGATCTAAACCCAGATTTGTTTCCTGCCCTGTCTAAGGCTCTTCCCATTCATCAGGCTGCCATGTCTAATGGTATGTCAGTTTCCCACAATCAGATTCCAAGAAGGTTATAGATAGAGAGATTCATTGTTCTGTAATCTGACTTTTAGTGTAGTGAAAGTGTATCTCTTTATTTTTCTTTTAGCAGGATAATATTTTAAGGATATTGTTCAAACTTTTGGGTCATATTATATATTTGTGACTGATGATCTAACTAAAATCCTGGAAAAAATTGTCTTTAAGCTATTTGTATGCAATTCAGAAGGGAACCATCTCAATATTGACATTACTCATCTTAAAGGAGAACACATGTGTATAAAAAAGGTACATAAAAAAGAAGCAGTCACACATTCTACTTTGAAAGACGAATAATGGAGTCGGTAAAATTGATTTTATTTTGTATCCGAAGGCAAAAAAACCATAATTTCATGAGATATTTAGTTATCTCACCTTGAAGTCTTCTTGATAAACACACACACTCACACACTCTCTCACTGATATTCTGTTACTTCATTGTAAAAATGGGCATAGAAGACCTGGACAAACAGTATGGTTCAAGAATCAGAAATAAATCAGTTGAAGGTTTTTCAGAAACCTGTTGCCTATATACATACATACACACACACACACATATATATATATATATATGTGTGTGTGTGTATATATATATATATATATATATATATACATATATATATATATATATATATATTTGTATATATATATTTTTTTTTCTTCCAGAAAATTATTAGAAGGTTCTGGATGTGACAGTACTAAATGATGTCACAAAATTTGAAATCAACTCTCTTAACAAACAGAAAATAACTGATGGGAAAGAGGGGAGGTCATTGCTAAATCAGCTATTAGTATGCATTCAGAATAACTAGTTAGACTATAAATTAAAATCAATACTAAACAAGAAGAATAAATATGATAAGACATTGCAAATCTTTATAACAACTTCAATTCACACAAGCTATTGATGCTGGGAAATAAAGGAAAAATGTTTTTTACAGAAATTTAACTGATGCGAGAGTAATCACCACAACAAAGAGGCCAGAAACTTCCTCAGCCTTTCAACATTTGATCTTGCCAAGAAAAAACATGAGAGCCAAGTGTATCATTGGTTAATAACATAAACTCATGCAAAATGCTGCAAAAAAAAATACAGTAGATTATGAGCTGCATTGCCTCTTTAAAAAGCTAAGACTGGTAGAAGGTAGTAAAGAGATTGCATTAGGTTTGGCATAAGACATAAATAAGAAAAATCAGCCTAGGAACATTTGTAGATGAAACTGGACAGAGAAAAAGAAATTATATCTACCAATATGTTTTATCTATTTTAGTCATCATTGATGGTAGGATTTTGCTTTTTTGGATTCTAATGTATCCTTGATGGGCTACATGAAGAAATGACATTTAAGAAAATGATGAGTATACACAAGTACACACAGAAGAATTCTGTTATAGACCACACAAATGTGGAAGCATTTGGAGATGACTTATCAAAATATTAAAAAGGGATAGAAGATAACATGGTTGAAAAATAGGTATTGCAGATAGAAAGTGAGCTCAGTTTGGAGCTAAAGAGAAGGAAGAGAATATATTACAGTATATTTGGGAAATTAATTATCCCAAGCTGCTTCCTCATCTTAACATCAATATTTTTCTGTTCATTCTCTACGACTGAAAATCAGGAGATACTATTATCAGAAACTGTAGCTCAGGACTTTGGTTGACACAAAAGGGCAGTGGAAAGATGAATGGTGGGTAGAAATAGGCTATATTGCCAAACATGAGGTGCCCAAGAAATTGTGAAAAATATATCATGAAGGGGATGTATTACTAGAAAAGGACATGAGTTAGTCATGTTGAGAAAGCAAGAAATAACAGATAGACAGCAGAAGGGCTACAGTTGTGCCCATGTTGTGTTAACAAAGCTAGAGGGAAAGCCTCTATAGCACATTGGTGAACCTCTCATAAAGGATTTGTGGCAGATTATGAACAAGAATTTCACAGGATTAGAAGGAAAGATTTGGTCAAGATCCATATCATTAAAAGGAGCAAATATCTATAGCAAGAAAATCCTTGATTCATCAAAGTCTTTCTCCAGTTTACTCCTAGTTTTTCCATATCCTAGTATAGAGCTTGGAAATACATATGTGTCAACAGACATTAGTCAGTGTTTCTTCTGTTTGATTCCATCATTCAGGTTTCCCAACCATCCGGTCCTCATCTTTTTTTAAAATGAGAAAGATCTTTGTATTGATACAGATTCCCAAATGTCATTAATTAGCTCCAGAAAATTTGAAAATAGGCAGAACAAGATTACAAGGAACTCTTGGTGACTGAGTGGGGAGCCCTTACTAGTAGAAAGATGTCAAGAGCTGTTCAAGAGGACTTAACTTTAGTATTTAGTCACAATTTTATTTTAAAACACATGTTGTTTGGAAATGTCTATATTTTATTAACCTATTGATAAAAAGAAGATAAACAGTTGTCAGTGAAATTGGAAGCTCTTCTCATTTGTTCTCAATTATCTCTCTTGTAGACTATCAACTCCGAACACAATGAGGTTTCTCTGCCAGCCCAGATGATACACATCTTCAGGCCTAGAATGTGTTTGTAGGAATTTTTCGTGATACTGAAGACTGTCAACGTCTTGTCTTCAGTGGCAACTTTGGTAAATCTAAACAACCTGAGGAGAGAGAATTAAATAGATATTTATTGACTTTGTCACCCAGCATTATATGCCCTGACCATGACTATGTGGATATTTTTTCATCATTTGTACACATTGTTTCTGCTGTTACCAGCTGTTCAAATTAAGAGTCACACTTTGTCCCAAATAGGCAGGAACACAGGAATAATCTTAGAATTAATTCCCCTTTTCATGCCAGCCCAAACCAATTATGGAAGGAGACAAAAGCCCCATTTTAGATAAAATGCTCTTTTCTGATGTGATATGAGCTTGGTGCTAATCCAAAAGAATGATGTTAGCTTTGCCAAAATAACTTCTAGGGCCGTCACTCCTCCTTACTGGAAATTTGGTATCAGCACCAGTGAAGGAGCACCAAGCAGAAATTTAGGGAAAAAATAACGTTCTGAAAGTTTGTCCTTGGAAATCTAGCTCGTGGTGGAGGGCATCATCGGGCAAAGCTTTGGAGGCACGTGCACAGATATCCACCCCAGTTCTCACCACACACATCTACTTCCAAAATGCCTCAGAGCTGGGAGTCTAGAGTGTAAGGAGTGAGGGAGACAGAAGGCCAGCACTGAATGTTTACAGAGCACGTGCTCCCTGCTTTCAGGCTGCCAGAACTCATTTTCCCAGGACATTGTCAGGGTAAGCAAAGTGACTCATGGTCACACTACCCACCATCCTCCCCATCCCTACCCCAAAAACACAGAGCTCTTAAGGATGAACTTAAATATAGAGAAAATGAGATTGTACCTGAGACTAGAGTTACTGATTCCATGTAGTCTTGCCAGAGAAGCCAAATAAAGAAGCTTGTTGAATTACCCGTTTTTAGTTTAGGTGAAACTTTTAGGTCCTTCTGACCCTTTCAAAATCCATTGCCCCTTTTGGTCACAGCCATGCCAAAAGGTTCACAGGCTGTGTGTGCCTTCAGTCCAGGGGCTCCACTGAGTCTTGCAATTTCGCATGTATCGAAGCAAGGCTGGGGCCCTGACTCTGGGTCCCTTACACACCATGTGCCATTCTTAGTTTTACAGACCAGAACAGTATTTTTCTAGCTCTGCTGGGGGCTGATGAGTGTGATGAAGATGGGCTGTGTGTTGTGTTTGTCCTGTTAGTGACAGGGGTCTGAGAGTTGAGACATCAGGTCCCTTCTCCCACCCAGTCTGCTCTCATCTGTCCTTGTGAATCTGACATCGTGATGTTCTAGAGGAGGCTTTGGCCCAAGTGTTTCTGAAGATGCTCCTGGACACTGGGAATGGAGCGTGTTCTGTAAATGAAAGTGCTGTATGTTTTGTTAATGCCAATTCAGTTACTGTTATTACCGCCCAATTGTAGAACATATTGGTCAATATTGCATTAAATGCAGATTTCAAATCTACTTTGTCTGCTGAAATTGACTGAATGGGGGCAGCTAGGTGGCGCAGTGGGTAGTGCCCTGAAGTCAGGAGAACCCGAGTTCAAATATGACCTCAGACACTTAATGCTTCCTGGCTGTGTGATCCTGGACAAGTCACTTAACCCCAACTCTCTCAGTAAAAAAAAGAAAAGAAAATGACTGTATGAATCTTAGCTCTCCAAACAAAAAGTAACCCTTTTTTTGTTGAGAGCTGGAAATAGCCTGGCTTTAGGAGGACATGACTGCTGACTTTGAAGGCAGCCAGTCCTGGTGCCAGAAGTGATCTTTGGTCACATCCAGATCGGCCGTCTAGTCCGAGCTGCCTTTGAAGCAGGGATGTCTGCAGCACCCCTGACAAGTAACGGACTCAGTGACGTCGAAATGCCTCCAAAGAAGAAATCCTCAACCTCCTGAGCCCAGGCCATTTCTGGATACTGCTAAGTTTTTAGGAAGTTTTTCTCTACATCAGTCTGTGAAACCTGAATCTCTATAGCTTACTAACTGCCACCACACCCAAAACCAGAATTCAGAACCTGTAGAAACCCTTTCCTCTTCTCCTGGCTTATCGGCCCTACTCCGGCCTCATTCACCTCCCTTCATAATCCGCCCTAGAGTAAACTAGACTCCTGTCGAGTCCCTGGATCTGCCTTTGCTCATGCTTGCCAAGGCCCAGCCATTGGTAACCCCCCCTCCATCTGATTTCTCTTCTTGCTCATTAGCCATGCCACATGAGTCCCTAACAGATTGTTGCTGATCTCGCATGTTCCTTTATTACTGTGCAGTGACCCTTTTAGGGCTAATGTAACTGATTTGCTAAATCTTATATTGGCTCTGCCAAACCTCTTGATCAGCCCAGCTAGAAGCACCTCAGTGACATTCCCAGAAGATGCACGCCTCTCTAGACTCACCACTTCTTTATCCCTCCTCTACAAGGAGGTAGAAGCCATCTGTTGTGGATTTTTATCTCCTGTCCCCCTCGGACCCTTCAACATTCTTTCTTCCTATGTTCTTACTTGCTGGAGAAGAGATGGGCCCTCTCACCATCTCTGGCAGATTGCCCCTGAAGTCCCCATATTTTCAGCTGCTCTCTACCTCTGTCATTCTGTCTTAGTCTCTTTCCCCATCTTTCTCCCCTCCTTTTCTTTCCTTCCCTGCTGCCAACAAATATGCCTAAGTTCTCCCCATCCTTGCCTTCCCTTGACTTTACCGTGACCTCAAGCTATCATCTTATCTCTCTACCTTCCCTTTCACTGTTAGATTCCTAGAAGCTCTCTACACACATTGCCTTCACTTCCTCTACACACGTGGCCTCCCACTCACTTCTCACCCCCTTACAGTTTTGCTTCCAACCTCACCACACGACTAAATTTGCTCTCCAAAGTCACTAAGGGCCTAACCTTGCTAAGGGAGATGACCTATTTTCAGTCTTCGGTATTATTTACCTTTCTGCAACATTTCTTGTTTGATCATCCCCTCCTCCCAGTTACTCTCTCCTCCTCGGGTTTGTGACTCTGCTTTCTTCTCCTACCTGTATTTGTATACCACACTCCACGGGTGACCAATAAGGCTCTCTCTTGGGCCCTCCTCCCTCCCTCTCTCCCTTCTTTCAGTCATCTCAGCCCCTATGGGGTCAATTATTATTTCTATGCAAATCTGTATTTCCAGTTCTAATCTCTATTCACCTCCATTCCCACACATCAGTATCATCATTTCCACCTGGAATGTACCATAGCCATGTCAAATTCATGTCCAAACAGAGCTGCCCTCATGGATTAATCCTTACACTCCCCCAAGCTTCCATCTTTTTTGTTGAGTCCCACCATCCTCCCATTCACCAAGGGAGATTTGGTGACCCAGGACCTTTCCCTCTCCTTCCCCCCCATGTCCAATTAGTTTCTAGTCTTGTTAATTCTGTCTCCACATCTCTCCCTACTCTCCCTTCTTTTCATCTTCATGGCCACCACCCAAGGTTAGGTCCTCTTCATTTGTGAATCATTTAACTTTATTGTCTTAGATTATTGAAAGACTCCTTATTGGATGCTCAACTTCCATTCTTTCTCCTCCATTCTGCCCCCTGCAAAATTAACAAAATAATCTTCCAGTTCTATCCATGTCACTCCTTTACTTTCCACAGCCTTCCATGGCTCCCTCTTTCCCTACATGGTACAAGTTCCTCAGCTTTGCATTTAAAGTCCTTCACAGTCTGATTTCATCCTGCTTTCCTGGCTTATTCCATACTCCCTACCTCACCCTCTACATTACAGCCCACAGCCTGATGGACAGCAAAGTGTAATAGCAAGAGGCCCGGCTCAGGAGTCACAGCCTCCTTATACTACTTACTGTAGGACTTAAAGACCAACTTTCTGGGCCTCTGTTTCCTCATCTAACAAATAAGGAAGAGGAAGTTTGATGAAATGACAGCTAAGGATCCTGTGATCCATCATCTCCCACACCATTGCCCTTACTCGCAATGTGCCCCATCTTCATTTCCACCTCTAGGAACCCCGAGCATCCTTCAGGACTCAGCTTGAGTGTCATGTCCTAGAGGAGTACCCTCAGTCATCAGTGTGCCTTCTCTCGGGCAGGGAATGTTTTAACTTTGTTTCTCCATTGCTTAACATAGGTTCCCACACATAGTAGGTGCTAAAGAAATGCTCATTGGACTGGATACTTGACAGTAATCACTCCTCTGACAAAAATCTCATCTTCAGACTAAACATTTCTGGTTTTCTGGGCCAGCTGTCATGTGACATGATCTCCGGTCCCCTCTGTGTCGTGCTCGTTTTGTACATTCTCCATACCTTTTCTAAAATGAAACTTCTAGAAATGAACAGAACACCAGGCAGAGGCTGGCCATGGCAGAGTACAGTAGGAATACAGTGCTTTCAGTGTCCTCCCTCCCCCAATCTTCACAACCTCACCACTAATGCAGTGAGTGCTGTTATTAACCTCACATAGAGAAGGGAAAAGGTCATTGTGCTCGTTCACACAGTGAGGAGCTAGTACAACGGGGACGCAAACCATGGACTCGCCGCTGGACCAGAAGAGTCTTTTAAGAATGACAATGACTCCCTGATTTGCAAAGACAACTTTGTTCTTTCTTTCACGTGTGGTTTTCTCCATCCTAGACTTGTGCAGTTGATTCTTGTGAACTCAGGAACAAGACTTTACATTTACTCTAATTAAATCTGATCATATTAAAGATGATCCCACCTAACCTATAAGCTCTGTTTGGAGCCTACCTCCTACATGGCAGTTATACCTCCAGCTCTATACTGAGCACAGACTTGAGAAGCATGCCATCCACGTCTTTATCTAAGTCATTGATGAAAAGTAGAACAAGGCCAAGATCAAAGAACTGCCTGGAAAAGGGGCTCAGCTCTTCAGAGGGAAGAATGAATTAGAATGAGTGGATGATCAACAAGTTGGGGCTCAGATTAATTACTTTAAACTTTTTTTAAAAAAAATAATTTTTATTTTTCAAAATACATGCAAAGATAGTTTTCAGCATTCACCTTTGCAAAATCTTTTGTTGCAAATTTTTCTCCTTTCCTCCCTCCCCTCTCCTAAATAGCACGTAATCCAATATAGATTAAACATGTACAGTTCTTCTAAAGATATTTTCACATTTATCATACTGCACAAAAAAAGGCAGATCAAAAGGAAAGGAAAATGAGAAAGAAAAAAGCAAGCAAAGAGCAGCAAAAAAAAGGTGAAAAACTATGTTGTAATCCACATTCAGTCTCCATGGTTTTCTTTCCAGATGTAGATGTCTCTCTCCCAAATCTATTAGATTTAGAATTAGCTTAGAATTTAGAATTAGATTAGAATTAGCCTGAATCACTCATTGTTGAAAAGAGCCAAATCCATCACAGCTGTTCATCACATAGTATTCTTGTTGCTGTGTACGATGTTCTCTTGGTTCTACTCACTTCACTCAGCATCAGTTCATGGAAGTCTCTCCAGGCCTTTCTGAAATCAGCCCACTGCTAATTTCTTATAGAACAATAATATTCCATAACATACATATACCATCACTTATTCAGCTATTCTCCAAATGATGGGCATCCTTTCAATTTCCGGTTCCTTGCAAAGGGCTGCCATAGACATTTTAGCACATGTGGGTCCTTTTCCCTTTTTTATGATCTCTTCAGGATACAAACCCAGCAGAGACACTGTTGGATCAAAGGGTATGCACAGTTTAATAGCCCTTTGGGCATAGTTCTAAATTGCTCTCCAGAATGGCTGGATCTTTTCACAGTTCCACCAACAATGCATCAGTGTCTCAGTTTTCCCATATCCCCTCCAACATTTTCCACCTGAGATTGAGAATACTTTGACTCTCATCCCCAGGACAGAGCCCAGCTGCTCCAAACAATTTTATTTCTCACATTTCTATAAGCGACTCAAAAAATTAGGATCAAAGAAATGTTGGAGCAAGAAAGAAACTATGAAGTCTTTTAGTGCAGGGGTGTCACACTCAGATAGAAATGGGGGTGTGGGCTCTGCCCTGGGGATGAGAGTCAAAGTATTCTCAGTTTCAGGTGGAAAAAGGACCTCAGCAACCAGCTAGCCTGGCCCCTCCCAGAATATCCTGGAAAGGAGAACTGACCAAGTCAGGAAACCCACTACCTTGTAAGGCAGCTTATTCTCCTCCTGGACAGCTCTCAGTAGGAGTTCTTCCTGAAAAGAAGCCTACTTCTGCTGCTTTGGAATTTCTTCCTACCCTGAGCAAAACAAACCAACTATTAACTTTATTTCTTTGGATGGTAACAACAAATGTTGGGTCCCAGGCTTTGAAGATATTTCTTGAAGCCCCCTTTTTCGTTAACTCAATAATTGTTAAGGACTAATATTTAAAGAGAGTTTTAAGGTTTATGGAGCACTTTATAAATATCTCATTTTGTCTTCAACACTGGAAGGTAGGTGCTCTTATTACCCCCATTTTGTAGATAGGAAAACTGAGGCAAGAAGCTATTAAGTGACTTGTGCAAAGTCACACAACTAGAAAGTTTTGAGTTCAAGTTTTCCTGAGTCTGGGTCCAATACATTAGCTATCGTGCCATCTAGCTGACTCTCTTATGGGCAAACTATGTACCAGGCATTGTGAGAAGTGCTAGGGATACAAAGAAAGGCAAAAGCTCTATCTCTGCCCTCAAAGAACTTATATTCTAACAAAGACAATATGCAAAAAATGAAATAGATAACAGTTTATATGTTACATATATACAGCATATATGATAAACCATATACACCATATATTGTTATAATGTACACACAGAAATATATACAGTGTATTATATATACATAGGTATATATAAACATATGCAACTTAGAATATATATATAGTGTAATATTGAAAGGTGATCTCATCTGGAAGTTACTAGAATAGGGAAGAGATGAGGAAGGAACTGGAAAGCTGCCTGCAGAACTGCGCTGACTCTTCAGAGAAGCCAGGAGTCAAAGACAAGGAGGATGAGCATTGTAGGAACAAGAGGCAGCTGGTACAAAGGTTTGGAGTCTGGAGAGGTTTAGCAAGAAGACCAACAACTGCTGAAATTATGAAGTGTAAGAAGATTGGACCCATAGGAAGTGAGCAAACAGTGAAGAGCTTTAAAAGCCACTTGGACCTCCAGTTAATAATAGAGTAACATTTTGAGAGCTGAGATCTGGGGAAATCCCTTTGGCAGCTGAGTGGAGGATGGACTGGAGTGGGGGAGGGATGGAAGCAGGCAAACCCACCAGCAGGCCACTGCAATGGACTAGGTCCAGGGAGTCAAGTTTGAGTGGAGTAAGGGTACATGAGAGCTGTTGTAGGGTAAAAACAAAGCATGATGATAAGTTGCATGCATGGGATGGATGCCACTGAGCTTGTGAGCCTGAGATGGTGGTACCCTCAGCAGTAGCAGGGACATTCATCCTAGTCTCATTCCTTTGTCTTAACAAATGAGCAAACTGAGACCCAGAGAAAGGAAATGATTTACTTTAAGTTATGCAGTGAATTAAGAGCAATTAGGAGAAGAGTACCAGGCCTGGAATCTGGAAGACTCATCTTCCTGAGATCAAATCCAGCCTCAGTGTGAGACTGAACAAGTCACTTAACTCTGTGTGCCTCAGTCTCTTAATCTGGAGAAGGAGAGCAAACTACACTACTATCTTTGCCAAGAAACCCCCAAATGGGGCATAAAAGAATTGAACACAACCGAACAACATACAGTGAATTAATTAGTAAGAAACCAGTATTTGAATCCATGTCTCTTAATTCTTAAGTCTTGGGTCTACCGCTAACTAAGTTAGTTATCCTTTCTGCAGAGGCAATATGGGGTGTGGGAAAGAAAAATTTCAACCCGGTGTTCGGGAATCCTGGCCATCATTTATACCGTATTGCCTGGGGGTGGGGGTGGGGAAGAGTGAGTGAGTTTCCACCCTCTTCTGGGCCTTCATTTCCCCATCTGTAAAGTGAGGGTACTTGGGCTAGAGGTCACCTCTCAGTCCCAGTAGGCTTTGTCTTCCCATCCCATTCAGCACGGTTTCCTCATCTATGAAAGCAAGAGGGACCAGCTAATCTCCAGAGTCCTTCCCAGCTTCCCATCTTGTTACCCTTCTGGGCCCAACAGCCAGGCCCGTCACAAGTTAGAACACAGGCTCTCCTTTGCTAGTTCTGTCCAGATTTAAAGTAAGTGAATAAAAGTAGTGCGGACTGTCCTTCCTGAGGCAGCTGCCACTAGAGGGCACCAGGAGGAAAGGAATGGCACGCCTGTGGCTGTGGCTAGCTGCGGGAGAACTAACTTCTAACCTGTAAAGCAAGCACGGGCTCAGCTCCTCTCTCCAATGTTGTTAATGGAGAACACATCCCCTACCAGCTGCAGCAGGAACCTTAGAGCACGAATCCTTCCCCTTGGTAGGAAAGAGCCCTGGATGTGGAACGTTTGGGAAGGGCAGAATTCAAGCCCCACTAGGGGCTCTCTGTGATCTTGGCTCTGCTATTTCCCTTCCCTGGCACGCAGATTCCCCCCACGATAAAACTATAAGGTTGAATTATAGCTGGGGTTCTTAATCTGAGGCCCATGAAATACTATGGCCTTAAAAAACAAACAAACAAACAAAAACTGTTGATTGGTTTTCTTTGTAATCCTGTATATTTTATTTTATGCATTTAAAAACTATTCCGAGAAGAGGTCAGTTGGCTTCCACAGATTTGCACAAAGTTCATCACACACACACACACACACACACACACACACACACACACACACACACACACACAAAAGAACACTTTGATTAAAGGATCCCAAAGGTCCCTTCCGGCTCTAATCTATACCTTTTCGCTGTTGCCTGGCATAGCAGTGTCCACCTGGCCAAACTCTGGAAGATCCAGTCAGGAAAAAAAATATATACAGTTGCAATGGGAAACGTGCATCCTTTCATAATCCCTAAGCAAATGGTTCTAGTTAACTCAGCTAAATTCATTTCAAAAATATCTTCTATCCAAAATGCATGATCCTCCTAAGGCACTAGACCCAAGGACAAAATTGAAATTGTCCCTGACCTCAAAGACTTTATATTCTATGAGGAGCAGAGATACAACATACAGATATGTAAATATGAAGTAGATGCAAAATAAATGTAATATGTGGGGGTCTCTCTTAGGTTCCCCAGACCCAATTTAACCCACTATGCCCTAGACAATTCCCAACTAGGGCAATTAATGTAATGATATTCTAAGAAAAGTAGTCACCCAGATCGCTTGACCTTGAGAGTTCTGAGCTGCAATGGCCTAAACCCACTGGCTGCCTGAACCAAATTCTGCATCACCATGGTGAGTCCCCCCTAGCAAAGATACAGGCAAGGATGGGGGAATACTAGGTTACCTAAGGAGAAGTGAACTGGCCTAGCTCAGAAATAGGATAAGTCAAAGCACTATACCCATCAATAATGGAATACTATCAAAGCCCTTGCATGGATGGATGGATGGAAGGAAGGAAGGAAGGAAGGAAGGAAGGAAGGAAGGAAGGAAGGAAGGAAGGAAGGAAGGAAGGAAGGAAGGAAGGAAGGAAGGAAGGAAGGAAGGAAGGAAGGAAGGAGGGAGGGAGGAAAAGAAAGGAAGAGAGGGAAAGAAAGAGAAAAAGAAGGAAAGGAAGGAAGAAATAAGGGAAGGAAGAAAGGAAAGGAGGGAAAAAAGGGAAGGAGGGAGGGAAAAAGGAAAGAAGGAAGATAGGAAAGAAAAGTCATAAAATGTTTTTTTCTCTCATAAATCTGAGGTACAATTTCCTAGAAATATAAATCTTATCAGATTAGTATGAAAGAATGAACACAGACAGGAAAGAGGCATAGAAGGGCATACATGCAAGGAATATATATGTCACACACATAGAGAATTTGTGGCCAACACTCACATATAGGGAAAGGGAGGACAACTGATGCTTCATATTGCAGAGCCACTGATATCTTTTGATGAGAACTGTTCCTGCTGGTCTGATTTTCCCTGCTGTTCTTACCTAGAAAGGTTGAAAGGGGCCAAGTTATAAAGGCTTTGAACTCTAAACAGAGAATTTGATATTTGATCCTAAAATTGAGAAGAATCTGGAGTTTCTTGAATAGGACGATGATATAGATATGCAGTCTGGGGCTCCTAGTTTATGTCCACCTAGGCATATGGAGAATGGCAAGTGGGTCAATTTGTCTGTGACACTGAGTGCACATAGGGGAATAATAGGAAATCAGTCTACAAAAAGAAGCTATAGTCATTTTGTGAAGGACTCTAATGTTACAAAGGGGAAACTATATTTCATCTTAGAAGAATAAGGAGTTGTTTAAGCTTCATGAGAAGGGGAAGGACATGCCAGACTTGTGCTTTCAGAATATTAATTTGATATATGTGTCTCTGAGTTAAAGACCTCTCAATTCTATATCTCCAGTATTCATTGCCATCTCTCCATTTTTAATACTACTACCTAAGCCAAGACCCCTTACCCTAACTATTGGAGTGACCTTCTAATTCATTAAATTTAATTCAACAAATATTTATTAAGTAACACCCAGATGCCAGGCTGTATCACTATATACTAGGGATCCAAAAATTGTGAATTTAAGAAATTGGAAGGATGGTGGTACACATCATAGAAAAAGAGAAATTAGGAGAAGGGATGAGGTTGAAGGAAAGATAATGAACTCTGGGAAATGCTGAGTTTGAGATACCTACCAAACATCTAGTTTAGAGTGTCCAACAGGAAGTTGTTGATGCAGGCTGGGAGTTTAGGAGAGAGATTATGACTAGAAAGAGAGATCCAGGAGTCATCTGAACAAAGATGATAATAAAACCCATGGGAGTGTTCACTGACTATCTGTGTGATCTTGAGGAAATCACTTTTCCTTACTAGGTCTCAACTTCCTCATCTGTTTAATGAGGGAATTGGATTATATGATCTTGTAAAGTCCCTTTAAATCTATGGTTCCTTCACCATCTTGATTTACCAAAGACTCTCCAGATTGTAAATGATCTTCCTAAAATCCAGTACCCATGATTTAACATGCTACCCCTCCCCCCAAAGTATGTTTGGACCAGGGCATCAGGAGCAAGGGACCAACATTTCCTTAATCTTAATGTGACATTAGCCTTCTTAGCTGCCACCTCCCTCTGTTGACTCATATAGAGCTGACAGTCAACTAATAACCCTGGATCTCTTTGAGATGAACCATTGCCCAGCCATACTAATGTCATCTCATATTTACAGAATTAAGTTTGTGGAACTCTAGTGTAAGACCAAATTTATCTCTGTTCATTTTCATTTCACTAGAGTAGGCCAGATGTTCTAGCGTTGTTGAGATTATTTCAGTCCTGGCTCTGTTGTTCAAAGTGTCTGCTATCCCTCCTCATTTTGTCATATTTGCAAATTTGATATGCAAGCCACCTATGTTTTTGTCCACAATTAGTGATACAGATATTAAATGAGAGAGGACTAATTTCTGACCCCTGGGATTGTCCTCTAGGGATCTCCAAAACCTTCCCCACTCTTATCCCAAGTTGTTAAAGCCCTTTATAACTTGATGCCTTCCTATATTTCAGATAGTCTTATACCTCATTCCTCTCTACATCCTTTGTAATTCAGGAACACTGGCATCCTCACTGTTCTTTGAACAAAAGACTCAACTTCCAGATTCCAAGTATTTTTGCTGGCGGTGTCCCAAGCCTTGAATGATCTGCCTCATCTCAACATCTTTACTTCCTCTAGGTTCATTCAAGTCTTAGCTCAAGTACCACCTTCTGCACAGATACTTTCCCAGTTCTCCTTAATCTTCCCTTTGAGAATATTTCCAATTTATCCAAATTTATTTTTACATATTGTTTGTACCTATTATTTGCATTTTATCTCCCCCATTTGACCAAGGACTTCTCAGAGATGATCTTTTTCTTTTCTTTTCTTTTCTTTTTTTTGTATCCCCAGCATTTGACCCAAAGCCTAATATAAAGTAAGCACTTAGTAAAAGATTATTGAGTTTAGCTTTCTCTCTACACTTCCTTGACAATTATCAAGAGAATGCAACAGACTGCATTCTGATCAGGAAAGTCAAGAAGTGATAGCAAACCATTTTTTCTAAACCCAGTATAGCTTAGGAAGAAGAATATGGACAATGGGGATGGGAGTTAGTAGCAGCAAACTCTTGGCTCTTGCAGGAAACTAAAGAACTAAGAAAGTGCTGAGGAAGGGCATCAGATTAAGATTCTAGGGAATCCTTCAGCAAATGGGAGGGCCATCTAGTATCTCTCTTTTTCACTACCCAGTGCTAGGACACAGATCTAAAGCAGAGAACAAAGTGACTTAGCAGTATGACAAAGTTTAGGGAAGAGTCCCAAACTTTGATAACTATATGGCTCTAATCTCAGAAGAAGGATACAGACCAAAAGAGAACCACCAGTTCAGTCCCTCTGAACTTGTAGAGCCTCCCAGCAGCCCAATAGCAGCTAAATCAAGTAGTAACCTGCTGAAACTCCCAAATAGAAATAAGTCAGTAGATTCAAACAGGGACAGGAGTTTATAGGACTTAGACCAGGAAGACAGTGAACAGACCTCCCTCATCAAAAGCTTGTAGGCCCCCAATTAGAGCTGTGAAGGCAACAGAAGAATATAAAAGCAGAGAACCTTAAATCAGACATTCTACCTCCCCCAAAAAAGTGGAAAACAATAATATAAAATCCAAAGTCAAGAAGAAAGCTGGATGAACAAGCAAACAAAAAAGGAACCTGATCACAAAGAGCAAATATGGTGACAGGAAGCTCAAAACACAAACATGGAAGAAAAAGATGACTCGAAAAATACCACCTTATAAGCAAAACCTCAAAGATAAATTCAGCTTGAACCTAAGTCCAACAAGAATTCCTTTTTTATTTTATTTTATTTTAATTTATTTTATTTGAAAAAAACTCAAAAACATAAAAGAAATATAAAACAAAATAAAGCAAAACAAAAGAGAACATTGTCCTGTGCCTAGCAAAAATCAGGAAGAATTCAAAATAGATAACAAGTTACTAGATCAAGAAAATGTATATATTAGTAGAAGAAATTATATTCAAGATTGTCCATTTTTTTCTTGACTTTCTTGAAAACTGTTCTTTGGTTCTCTGATGCACACCTTATTTACTTTATTCTTTTTTCCCCCTTTGGACCCCTCCACCTATTCCTAAGCAACATAGGCAGATATATACATACTACACATACACCCACATACATACATCTTTCTTATCCCTGCTGACTCTTTAATTAAATTCTGCTCCATAACTTGCCTTGCTATTACTTAATGTATCCCCACCCAAGGATCCCTTCCTTGTTTTCTTCCATTACCCTTTGCTACCCCATCTGCCCATCCCTCTCCACTTATTTATTTCTAGATTTTGGAGTGTGATATATCTTTCATAGTATATATGTAGTGTTGCCTATTAAAGCCATTCCCAATGTGAGTAGATTTTCAAAACTATGAGCCCTCCTCCTCCCTCTAATGCCTCTGTGTTTATTTTTCCTCTGCATCTCATTTGTATAACATGATTACCACTTTTATCTTAACTCTGCCAATCTTTCTTTCCAGCTACCCTATTGTTGATGTAAATCTTAAACATATACATTTCCCAAGTAAAAAAAAATCTGTATATGTTTAAACAATATGTCCATGTTGAATTCCTTAAAACTGATCTTTGATGTTGGTTTTCATATGTTCAATTTTCTGTTAAGTTACCAAATGGTTGATAAGCCAATAAGAATTGGCTTAGACAAGTTAAATCAAGAGTTAAATAGCTAAAAAATTATTTTAAAAATCAAATAAGTGCATTAGAGAAAAGGGAAAGAGGCAAAGAGCTAGAGAGAAAAAATATATAAGGAATTAATAGCTTGAAAAAGGTGATACAAGACTTCACTGAAAAACATAACTCCTTGAAAAGATGGTTTTCAACATCATTTTTGTAAAATTTTGAGTTCTAAATTTTTTCTCCTTCCTTCTCGTACCTCCCCCTGCCCCAAGACAGCAAGCAACCTGATAATAGATTATACATAACAATCATTTTAAATATATTTCCATATTTTACATATTGTAAAAAAAAACAGAATAAAAGGGAAAGAAAAAGCAAACAAACAAAAAAAAGGAAAATAGTATGCTTTGATCTGTATTCAGTCTCCATAATTTTCTTTCTGGATGCAGTTGGCATTTTCTCTTCCAGTCTAATGGAATTGTCTTGGATCAATGTATTGTTGAAAAGAACTAAGTCTATCATAGTTGATCATCACACAATGTTGCTGTTACTATACAATGTTTTCCTGGTTCTGCTTACTTCACTCAACTTCAATTCATATAAGTCTTTCCAGGCTTTTCTGAGATCAGCCTGCTCATCATTTCTTATAAAACAATAATATTCCATTACATTACTATAACATTTAACTAATTTAGCCATTCCCAATTGATGAGCATCCACTTAATTTCCAATTTCTTGACACCACAAAAAGAGCTGCTACAAACATTTTTGCTTTTATGGGTCCTTTTTCCTCTTTTATGAAGATAATCAACTTTGAAAGACTTAGTAAGTCTGATTAATGCAATGACCCACCACAATTCCAAAGGACTCATAATAAAACATGCAACCTACCTCCAGTAGAGTGGTGATGGACTCAGAGCACACTAAAGCATAATTTTCTTCCCTTTTTATTCCTTTTTTTTTTGAAAAACATAACTAATGCGAGAATTTGCTTTACCTAACTATACATATTTGTAATAGTTTTTTGTTTTTCTTGCTTTCTCAAGGGGTAGAGGAGGGAGAGAGAGAAGAGAATTGAATATTGAAAATAAAATTGAACTTAAAATAAATGCTTTTGACTGACTAACTAACCACTATTTCCCTTCATGTACCACCACCCCCCATTATAGTGTAAGCTAGAAGTGAAGCCAGGGACTCTTTGCTTTTTAAAAATTTTGCCACCAGTGCTTGGCACGTGCTTTTTTTTTTCATTCATTCATTAAAACTGACATTGAACTGTTAATGATACATTTTGGTACAACTAGTTTTGTATCCCCTTAACACTATATAATTTTCTATCTATGTCTCAGAATCCTTATTTTCAAAGCCCTCCTTAGATGACCTCTCTCCCCTAATTTTCCTTGAGCTTCCAAAACCATTAGTAGTTTTTCTCTCTCCTTTGAATTTATTTACTTTGCATTTGTCTGTCTACATGTTGAGAAAATCATGTGAGAGGAAGAAAAGAAGGACTTTACCTGAAGAAAGACTTTTGATGGATATTTAGAGAGTTTGGGAACTGCAAAGAAGGTAAAAGATTGAAAGGCACTTGAAAAGTTACCCAGGGTGCCTGTTCTACCTCACTCTTTCCCTGCCCTACACGCATATCTGGAATATACTCATTTAAGTAGTTCTCCTCCAGCTCTTCCTCTTCCCCCAGTTTCAATTAATCAATCCAACAATTCTCTTCAATAAAAATTTATTAAACACCTATTGTATGTCAGGACTAGGAATACAAAGACAAAAATATTCCCTGCCTTCAAGAAGCTTATATTCTACAAAAGAGATATAACAGACATAAGTAAATTAAAAGTATATACAAAGTCATTTCAAGAGGTAGAAAAGAAGAACAACTAAAGGGATCAGGAAAAGCTCCACATAGGAGGTGAATGGAGCCTTGAAAAGAGAGCTAAGTTCTCTTCCTGAGCCATGTAGCTAGGATATGACACACACTCTCCTGAGATTTGTCTAATCAGATAACTAATGCCCACTTCTATCAATTCATGTGAACTCAACAATACCAGAAGGAACCTAGAAAGCATTGGTAAAGATTGCAAAATCTTGGGAAAGAAACTGATGACCTTAAAGGCTGAGAAAGTGTTTCCAATACTGCCGACTTTTGAAGGCCTTAGCTTCTGGAGAGAAAAAAAAAGATTTGGAAAGTAGTCAAAAGTTGTTATGTGACAGCACAGCAAGATTATATGATGATCAATTCTGACAGACATGGCTCTTTTCAACAATGAGATGATTCAGGCCACTTCCAATAGTCTTGTAATGAAGAGAGTCACCTGCACCCAGAGAGAGGGCTGGATTCAGTATGGATCACAATATAGTATTTTCACTTTTTGTTGCTATTATTTGCTTGTATTTTGTTTTCTTTCTTTCTTATTTTTTTCCCTTTTTGATCTGATTTTTCTTGTGCAGCATGATAATTATGGCAATATGTATAGAAGAATTGCATATGTTTAACATATATTGGATTACTTGCCCTAGGGGATTGGGTGAAGGAAGGGAGGGAGAAAAAAAATTGGAACAAAGATTTGCAAGAGTGAATGTTGAAAATTATCTATCTATATATATTTTGAAAATAAAAAGCTTAAAAAATAAAAAAATAAAACGTTGTGTGTGAGAATAAGATTTGGATTTCTGGACCATGAATTAAAATATGGACATTACAAGCCCACAAATAGGGTTGTAGCTCATGTAATGAGGGATTGCTTAGAGTCTTCCAAATCCAATCACCTTAAAATTCGAAAAGGAAGGGGAAGAAGAATATAAAATTGCTCACATTGACCAAGTTAGATGATTTTAGGAAGGCCCTGATAAACTGGAAAGAGTCCAAGGAAGCCAATCTGGATGATGAAAGAAGAGTCTGGGTATAATGCCATTTAAGATCTGTTGAAAGATGTGGGGGTGGTCAGCTTGGAAAAGATTGAGGGAAAGCATGATAGCGGTCTCCTAATTGAAAGACTGTGATTTGGAAGGAGAATTAGCTTTGTTCCACTTGGCCCCAGAAGACAGGTTTAGGAACAATGGCTGGAAGCTACAGAAGCAGATTTAGGCTCCATTTAAGTGAAGATTTCCTAACAATTGGAGCAGTCCAAGTGAAAAGGGCCATCTCCGGAGGTTATGGGTTCCCCAGAAGTTTCTTAAGCAAAGACTGGCTTACTTCTTCTCAAGAAGACTTCCTTGTGGAGGAGACTTCCTTTTTACATACAACCTGGACTAGATGACCTCATGCTCTTTTCCAACCCAAGATTCTGCATGACTCAAGATGGATTAAGCTCTCCAGTGTTTTTCTTGAAATAAGGAATATGAAACTAGACAGAATTCTCCAGATGTGGGTTCCTTAAGGCAGGAGTGATGTAGAAGAGTGAAAACTCCAATGAACTGAATTTGGAGTCAGAACATTTGGGGCTCTTTAATCCTTGCCCTGACACTTGCTGAGTTACTGTAAGCAAATTAGGTTACTTCTCTGGTTTCCTCATCTGGAAAACGGAGGCAATACTCAAGTCATTGTTCTCCCAGCTTCTTACACTATGGTTCACATTCTCCATATAGGATCTCATATCTGAATGTTGAGATTGTGAAATTATGATTTATTATTAACAGTAAATGTTTGATTTATATACTCATTTTATATTATTTATTTATCCAACATCATGTAAACATTTCTTCAGTGAAAAGGGGTCCTAAGTAGAAAATAGATCAGTATCTATTTGAGAGTTGATAAAAGTATAAAATTGTGAATAGATACTGGGATCCCTCAGCATTTGCCAAAAATGGGATGAAGTGACAAGGAAAATATATTTCATTCACCTTCATCATATGAAGGGATAGAAGTTTTTCTTTAAATTACAGGAATATCAAAATTACCTCTTTCATTGTCCTTGATTGGTTTTTTATAGGTTCTCCCCTAACCCTTTTAATGGAGCTTCTCTTTTTAACTTCTTTGCTGATTCTTCTTCATTTTCTGCCTCCTGACCCTGTCAAAATTCTATTCTCAAACTTCTCTACAATCAATTAGCCATTAAGCATTTTGTTCTTGTTCAATCATTTTCAATCATGTTTGGACTCTTTATGAGTTTGGGGTTTTCTTGGCAAAGATACTGCAATGGTTTGCCATTTCTTTCTCCAACTCATTTTACAAATGAGGAAACTGAGGAAAATAGGGTTAAATGACTTTCTCAGGGTCACACAGTTAATAAGTATCTGAGGCTAGGTTTGAATTCAGGAAGATGAATCTTCCTGACTCCAGGTCTGATGCTCTATCTACTGCATCACCTAGCTGCCCTTAATTGATTGGTTGTTGATTTTCATTCTCAAAGAGGACCAAAATGATGTCACTACATTAGAATCAAGCAAAGAGTGTGTGACCGATCTGTCCAAGATAAACTTAGGATCCTCTAGCACAGATTGTGCACAAACAATCCATGTGAACATTTGAGAAGGATTTTCTAAATTTGCTCATCTTGCAGTTCTCTTGAGATCCTTCAATCTGTTTTGCTCCTAGAGCACATCACCTTCATTGATGAGGGCATGCTATATCAGGCTATTTTATGCTAGTGTCTCCCTATGTCACTCAGTCAAATCCAAAGTTCTTCAGAGAAGTTTCCTCTAATAAGCATTTTAGTGCCTACTATATGCCAGGCACATTGCTAAGCACTGTCTGAATCAACTCTGGCTTGGCAATCCTATTCACTCATAAAGTTTTTATCTTAAATTCCACAGATGATTCCCAAATATTCATCTTCAGCCCCAATCTCTTCCTTGAACTCCCACCTACATTTCCAGTTATCTGCTAGACAATTCCACATGGATATCCCTGCATTTCCAACTCAATACATCTAAATTGAATCATTCTCCTCCAAAAGTCGGCCCTTTCTTCCATCATCACTATTGTAGATGTCTGGACCATGCTCCCAGTCGTACAGGCTGGAATCCTTCAAGTTATCTTTGATTTTAGATGCTAGAGTTAGAGAAAAAGGGACCCTGGCCCTGGAATCAGAAAGACCTGAATTCAAATCCTGCCTCAGAACTTACTAGCTTTAATTCTCATGTCTTTAGTTTCTTTTCTTTATCTGTAAGATGGAGAGTAGAATTAGATATCTTTAAGAGTCTTTTCAGGTAGCTAAATGGCATTGTGAGCTTGAAATCAGGAAGATGAGCCTTCCTGAGTGCAAATCTGGCCTCAGATACTACCTGGATGATCCTGGACATTTGCTTCAGTTTCCTCATCTGTAAAATAAGTTGGAGAAGGAAATGACAAACCACTCCAGTATCTCTGCCAAGAAAGCTCATAACTGGGGTAGCTAGATGGTACAGTGGATAGAGCACCGGCCCAAGAGAGCACCATTTGAACCCGAGTTCAAATCCAGCCTCAGATATTTAATACTTCCTACCTTGTGTGACCCTAGGCAAGTCACTTAACCCCAACTACCTCAGAAAAAAAAAAAAAAAACACCTCATGACTGACAACAATAAAGGTCCTTTCTAGCTCTAAATTTAAAATCTTATGATCTTCCCTCTCTTTACTCTTTACCCCCAAATCCAAATATCCAATTGTTGCTAAGTTCTGCCTCCACCCATCTTTCAAATCTTTTTCTCTGCCACCACTACATCTCATACCTCATTTCTAAGCTCCCTTCTGAATAATGGTAATACAATCCTAAAACTCATTAAATTGTAAGTTCCTTGAAAGCAGATACCATCTTTTGCCTCTCTTTTCATCCCCACACTTAACAAACTACATGGCACATAATAAGCACTTAATAAATCACTAACTGATTGGTCTTCCCATTTCCAAGTTCCCTCCCTCTGACCCATCTTGCCCAAGTTGCCCACTTTGGTTGCCTTCCTCCTTAGCTCAAAACCCTTAAATAGCTTCCTATAGTTGATGACATCCCCAGACAGCCTTCCATACTGGTCCTTTCTCCTTGTGAATCCTGCTAATTGAATTGAGATGAGATTCAAGTCTTTTGAAAAGTTTAGAGAACACTGAAATTAACCCTGAAGAGTTGGAAGAGACAAGGTCCCAAAGCATAGGTGGATGTCTGAGCCAAAGGACCTTAAGACTAGATGGGATGGAGCTAGTTCAGCCTAAGGATTCTCTTTATCAGTGTCTGGGCATTTTCCCCTTCTATTCCCTCTTATGGTCCTCCCCCCACATAGGGAGCAGATTTTCATATTAGGAGCTAATGACTCTCTTTAGGTTGGAAATTGATACTCTTACATTTTCTTCAATGTTATAGAACTAGTTTAAAGGATAATTTAGAATCACAGAATCTCATTTAGAAGGAATCATCTAATATAAACTCTCTCAGTTGAGTCTCTGTGATAGTATCTGTGACTGATGGTCATTGATCTTCTGCTTATGATAGGGACCTTATTACCTTATAAAGTTCCATAAAGTAAATTTCTCTTAAGTAGTATGTATGTGTCTCTTTCTCTCTCTGTGTCTCTCTGTGTCTCTCTGTGTCTCTCTCTCTCTCTCTCTCTCTCTCTCTCTCTCTCTCTCTCTCTCTCTCTCTCTCTCTCTCTCTCTCTCTCTCTGTCTCTGTGTGTGTGTTCTCTCCTCTCCCTCTCTGTCCTTTCTTTCATGCTATTTTTTCCTTTTTCCTATTTTGAATTTTAAAATGTTTAGTTTCAATTCCAAATTTACTTTCTTCCTTTTGATCCCTCACTTAAACATTGAGAAAGCAAAAAATAAAGAAAATGAGAAAAAATTATGCTTCAGTCTGCACTAACAGTTCATCTATTTGTTCTCTGGAGTGGATAGTATTTTTCATCATGGGTCCTTTGGATTGTTGTGGATTATTGATTTTTCTGAAACTATTTCCTTTATCATTTTATACAGCTTAATAGTATTCTATCACAATCACATGGCAAAGTTTATTCAGCCATTCCCAATTGATGGGCATCCCCTTACAGTTTCCAAATTTTTGGTCCACCACAAAAAGAGCTGCTATAGATATTTTTTACATATAGGCCTTTCTTCTTTAATCTTTTTGTGTGTATAAACATAGTAGTGGTATTGCCAGATCAAAGTATATGCAGTTTTATAGCCCTTTGGGCATACTTCCAAATTTTTATCCAGAATGCTTACACAAGTTCATAACCCCAAGAATGCATTAGCATTCCTATTTTTCTTTTTTTTAACTTTTCTTTTTTAATATCCCTATTTTTCCACATTCTTTACAGCACCTGTCATTTTCTTTTCTGTCATGTTAATTAATCTGATGGATGTGAGGTGGTACTTCAATGTTTCTCTCTGTCTTTCTGTCTGTGTCTGTCTTTCTGTCTGTCTCTATCTCTATATCTCTGTCTGTCTCTATCTCTGTTTGTCTATCTCTCGATGAAATATCTTACTCCCAGTGAGAGTTCATTCCCTTTTTTATGTTCTAGTATAGTTTTATCTACATAATTTCTGATTTCTGTTGGCTATCATGTTGATAAATGGATTTGTTTAATACTCAATATAGCTAGCATTTGCTATAAAGGGAGTTAAGATTTCAATTTTAAATTGGGATACTCCTTTCCTGTTAAGGAATGACAATCAGGAAAGAGAAGCAACTTGAATCTAAAAATTATTTCCACTAGATGAGCAAAATTTGGGGAGTGCAGATAGATGTAGTCCTATATTTCCTCCCTGAAGAGAATAAAACAGACCAGCTTTGTTTCCCTATTTTCCTTCTCCCTTTCAGGCAAGAATCCATTTCCTTTGGTGAGTAGTGATGATATTCCAGAGATCTATTCATACCTCCTTGCAAAACATATTTAGACAAACACATGTAAATCTACACATAATCTATATAGGCAATATATATATATATATATGTATATATATATATATATTATAAATATGTGTGGACCAATATAAATGGGCCAATCCAAGGGTGTGCAATCTGTCCAGCCTGGTACCAATCCACATTGGGGATTGGGAAGCCTGCTTCTGGGCTTATGTAATAGAAGGCCCTGTCCAATATGTGCAGGCATCAATGGCTATTTCTTATCCACTTATTGGGTAATGATGAAAAGCCAAAAGAGCATACAAAAGGCTCAAGGGGAGTGAGATTTATCTCTTTTCCCTGATGGCCAGCAAGGCAAAAATGGTTGTGGGCCCCCAGGATGGGGGAGAAATTTTAGGGTCTCTTGTTATATCCAAGCATCTATGTGGCTTAGCTTTCTGTCTCGGTTTTGTTTCATTTTTTCTTGGTCTTAGGTGAATGAATATAGAAAATGATTATAGAAAATGGCTAGGCTATGGCCTTATGGGTTTTCAGAGTTCAGAAGGACCACAGAAGACTTCTAATCCAGGAACCAATTTTAGAAAAGAACTGCCCTGAGGGGTGACATGATTAACCAATGGTTCCGCCTGGCAGCAGAGACATCACCTTCTACAAGAAAGAGAGCAACTCACTTATTGGTGGTGCTGCACTCAGGGATGGATAGAAGGAAATTTTGGTAACGACAGTTCTCAATTTGAGTCTTTTCCCCCCAGGAACCAAGCCAGCAGAGAGGAAAGCATGCTTCCCTGATGAAAGGCGATACTTTGGAATTTCTAGTTTTACTATATGCTCTCAGTAAATAGCCCTTTGTAAATGTTCCATGATGTTACTTCTTTATCAATGGTATCAAAGAGAAATAAAGGGATTAAATAATATTGGGGATATATTGGCACTGGTATTTGATATTAAGAAAACATACCAGAATGGAAACTCAAGTCAACAGCATTAGAAGAATTCCATTGCCCTTCAGGATACCTCTAGACCCTGATCAGGGAGATAAGCCAGCTGAGCTAGCAAATGCATGAGTTGGGAAAATAAATCTAGAGCCTTACTACATAAATTTCCCCCCAGTGCTCCTAACTCTGTCTCTTGGGGTCATGGAGACAACCCGTTCAACATATGAAGACAGTGATCATCTCTGAGGAACAGAGAGAAAGCCACTCTACAGATGGGATGATTTGGGGTCCTCTCTCCATCCTTGTCCCCCATCTCTGGACCTTTCTAAAACCAAATGCCTAAGACCAATGGGTGCTCTTTCATTCCCACTCTACAAATCCCCAAATACCAAGGTTCTTCAAGCTTGGGGCCCAATAGATCACATCCTTCATTTCTTACTTTAGTCAGATCTCTGGCTAAAGCATAATATATTCAGGGAGTGAAGACCCTGGCTGAAGTTCAAGGAGTTTGTTTCCCTCCCTTCCTGAGCCAGGGAATGTGGAAACTGTTTTCTGATCTCTCTCACTTTCACTTCAGCCATATTGCTGTTTGTGCTCCTCACTGCTGATACATGTGGCACAGAGCCTGCTACCCCGATGTCTTATGGGTATTACCAGGTGTAACCTGTTTCTCTTGGAAATGAGTGGAAATTGAAATTCCTCTGGGAACATTTTCCAGGATCTGACAGGCTTGCCCTTTCAGTAACAACAATGTATAATAAAGCCAATCTTTCAAAATAAACTCTTAAACTAAAGGATTTTTCTATTTTAAAAAAGAACACATCTCTCCTCCCCCAAAATTCTAACTTCTGATTTCATTCAGAGGTTGGCAGACAGTAAACTTTGTCCAGAAACCCAAACCCTGATTCTAGATGCCATATAGTACATATTTTTAAAATGCTTGTTCCCACTCTCTGTTCTCCCTTATTAAAACAGTGAAGCAAAACTAACCGATCATCCTGTTGTTTGCAATACTTGACTCTCTTGACCCCTTTCCCCCTCTCTCACAAGAAGAGGGGCACAAATTTCCAACATTTGTTCTCTAGGACAAAAATTGTTCATTAATCTGATTTCAGTCACCTATCAATTTTTCTGTTTAGATTACTATTGGTATTTTGTATATTGTTTTCCTAGTCCTGCTTATATTACTCAGCATCATCTCATACAAATCTTCCCGTGTTTCTCTGAATTTCTCACATTCATGATTTCTTGTATAACAATAACATCTCATCACATTTGTATAGAAATATTTGTTCAACCATTTCCCAATCAATGGGCACCCACTTAGTTCTGCTACCACACAAGGTGTAGCTATGAATTTCTTTTTTTTTTTTTCTTTAATTTCTTTAAGATCTAAGCCAAGTAGTGTGATTGTTTCATCAAAGGATATAAATGAATTAGAGATGTTTCTCTCAATTCCAATTTGTTTTTTCCAAAAATGGCTAGATCAATTTGTAGCTTCATCAACAATGTATTACTATATTTGTCTTTCTATAACTCCTCCAAAATTGAAAATATGATTCATCATCTTTGCCAATTTAAAGGTTGTGAGGAAAAAACCCTTAGAGTTATTTTCTTCATTTCTCTCATTATTAGTGATTTTTCCATATACTTGTTGGTGGTTAACATTTTTTTCTTTTTTTCTTTTTAATAATATTTTATTTTTCTCCAATCATATGCAAAGACAATTTTAACATCCATTTTAAAAAACTGAGTTCCAAATTTTCTTACATTTCTGCTTTTGAAAACTGCACTTATCCTTTTGACTAGTTCATTTCAGTTTAGACCAAAACTTCAACAAACATTCACCAAAGCCCAATAAGTGCAGAGGGCTAGGCTTTCTTTCTGTTAGAGAGACAGAGAAAAATAGCCTTCTCAGAGCTTACACCTATCCGGGAAGCATGTACATATATATTTTTGACAAAAGCAATGTGTTATAAGGTAGGAGAGACATAAAATGTTCTAAAGTGCAGAGCAAGGAGGAATCACTGTCAGACCAGGTTGACAGGAAAGGCTTCATGGAAGAAGTGGCATTTAAAAGTACCTCCCCATCCCTGGGCTTTAGTGTCCTTATCTATTGAACTAGATGACTTTTAAAGTCCCTTCTAAATTTCACATTATGTATTCTTTTCTAAAAATATTTTTTAACTTTTTAAACTTTTTTAAATTTTTGAGTTCCACTATGCCCAAAGGGCTATAAAATTGCACATACTTTTGAACCAATAGTGTTTCTACTGTGTCTGTATCCCAAAGCGATCATAAAAAGAGGAAAGGACCCACATGTGTGCAATTGCTTGTGGTAATCCTTTTTGTAATGGCAAGGATATGGAAACTGAGTGGATGCCCATCAGTTGGGGAATGACTGAGTAAGTTATAGTATATGATTATTATTCTGTAAGAAATGATTAGCACGATGATTTCAGAAAGGCCTGAAGAGACTTACATGAACTCATACTAAGTGAAGTGAATAGATCCAAGAGAACATTGTAATAACAGTAACAACAAGATTATGTGATGATTGACTGTTATATTTCAATAGTCTTGTGATGGAGAGAGTCATTTTCATCCACAGAAAGAAATATGGGGACTGAATGTGAATCACAGTATGGTTATTTTCATCTTTTGTTGTTGCTTGGTTTTTTTCTTTTTCATTTGTTTTCCTTTTTAATCTGATTTTTCTATGCAGCATTAATAAAAAAAATTTTAAAATAAAACAATTTTTTTAAAAAGTAAAAATATGTTTAGAAGAACTGAACATGTTTAACCTATATTGGATTACTGTCTAGGGGAGGAGGAAAGTGGAGAGGGAGAAAAATTTGGAACACAAGGTTTTTCAAGGGTGAATGTTAAAAACTATCCTTGTGTATATTTTGAAAAGTAAAAAGCTATTATAGTACAAAAAGAAAAAAATTTGAATTCCAAATTCTTTTCCTTCAGCCCCTCCCCTTTGAAAAGATAACCAATATTATATCAACTTTGAAAAGACAACCAATATGATATCAATTGTACATATGAAATCATGCAATAATTTCCATATTAGCCATATTGCAGAAGAAAAAAGCAGGACAAATAAAGTGAAAAAATTAAACTTCAATTTGCACTCAGAATTCTTTAGCTCTCTCTTTGAAAATGAATAACATTTTTAATCATGAGTTCCTTGAAATTGTCATGAATCATATATTGATCAGATTAGCTAAGTCGTTCAGAGTTGAAGATCATAACAATATCACTATTACTATGTATAATGATCTCTTGATCTGCTCACTTCACTCTGCATCAATTGACACAGGTCTTCCAAGTTTTTTATGAAACCATCCCCCTCATCATTTCTTATAATATAATAGCATTCTTTGATGTAGCAGAATTTATTTAGCCATTCACTAATTGATGGTCATCCCTCAATTTTCAATTCTTTGCCATCAAAAATAATACTACAAATGTTTTTGTACAGATAGCTTCCTTTCCTTTTTCTTTGATCTCTTTGGGGATATAAACCTAGTAGTGATATTGCTGGGTTAGAGAGTATGCAGTTTAATGGCCTTTTGGTCATGGTTGCAAATTGTTTGCCAGAATGGTTGAAATAGTTCATAACACTACCAATAGTAGGTATTCCTACTTTTCCACATTCCATCTAACATTTTTCATTTTTCTTTTCTGTTATCACATTTTATATTTTACATACCTATGTTACAAAGGATAGGCTTTTGGTGTACTAGTCATGTCGACAAATATTTATTGAGCATGTACAATATGCCAAAGAATTGAAATATAGATATAAAAAACTATCCAGTCCCTTATTTCAGGGAATTCACATTCTAATCAATAAAGATGACACATAAGAGAGAATTCATCTATTAAGGCCTGGGACATTTGTATAGCATAAGGTTCCATAGAATACCTATAGCTGATTAGTTTTGGGTGACTACATCTGGGGATAAGAGTTGAAAGGAGAAGGAAATGTGTAAGATTGTCCTAGAAAGTAGATCTTACCTTCACCCTTAGAAAGTAGATTATATGCCCAACTTTAAGATTCAATAATTCTCCTTGGTAGGGACTAAAAAGAAGTGAGAGCTAGATTAGAACAAATGCAATTTCCCTTTTCCAAAATTTGAAAGTTCAGAGTCTCTCAGTATTGTTTAGCATTGATCACTGAAGCTTAGCATAAGATAAGTTCCTTAGAGTAGTGAACAGTATAAAATTGGTGAATATTCTGGAGTCTCCTCTCTCCTAACCCTTAAAATAGATAGGGAGCTCAATCCTCTTCTGAGATCCTCCAAACCAATCAGTCTGGTTTCAGATGTAGGTATTCTATGGAACCTTATGCTATACAAATGTCCTCTGGAACAGATCTAGAGAACTCTCTGGTTCCTGGCCTTCCCCAGGCCTGATTTCTAGGAGGCAAAAGCACAATTGTGACATCACATGGGAAGAGGGAACCTTTCCCCTCAGACAAAGAGATCAGCAGACCCAGAGTTGCATTTGGCAAGAGAGAGTGTTAATGGTGCCAAGGTGAAGTTCAACCCTTTCACCTCCCACCAAAGGGCTTTGAAGTGAATCTGGATTCCCAGTGAGGAATGACATTAACTATGATATAGAGGAGCAGGTGCAGTAGGCCGCTTTGGTCATAGGGGAAGTAAAGTCTCATCTTTGAGCATTGGATGGAGCTGATTTCTAGTCCCAGAGTTGCCAGACACCCCATGTGACTTCCCCTCTTTGGACCTCAGTTTCCTTGCTGCAAAATGAGCCAGAGAATGAGAATCATTTATACTTGTTTCCACCCCTAACGTTCTATGTAACCAGCCCTGAACTTTTTCCTGAGCCTCTCATCACCAGCTGCTTCAGGGTCATTTCAAACCGGATGTCAATTTAAGCATTTCTAACTTAATGCATCCAAAACAAGCCTCATTATCTTCACCTCTAATACTCTCTTCTTAAAATACTTATATTTCTGTTGGGGTACCACCATCTTTCTACTCCCCTAGGTTCTCACCCAAGAATTTTTCATTCTCAACTCTTCAATCTTCCTTTCCCCACATATCCAGCTAGTGACCAAGCCATGTTGTTTCAACTTCCATAATATCTTTCTCAACTATTCCTTTGCCTCCACTCAGCCCCTACCCTGATTTAGACCTGAATTATGACAATAGCCTTCCACTTGGCTTCTCTGCTCTAACTCTCCTCCATTCTCAGTTCAGTTCAACTTCCATACAGCTGTCAAGATGATATTCCTAAAACACAGGTCTGACCATGTCACTGTATTGCTCAAGAAGTGGTTCCCCATTGTCTCTGGGATAAAATGCAAAGTGCTTTGTCTGGCATATAAAACCTTCCACCAAATCTTTCTAGACTTATTATACCTTACTATCCTTCATAAACTCTATGGTTTATCCAAACTGGCCTTCCTACTGTTACTCACACATGATATTTCATTTCCTTTACAGGCTATCTCTCATGCTAATACATTCTTGCCTGTCTCACTCTTGCTGTCTTCAAAGCTCAACTCAGGTGCTATCTCCCATATGAGATCTTTCCTGATGCCCCCAGCTAGTGCCTCTCTATTGAAATTACCTAGGATTTATCTTGCCTTTTTTGTAGACATATTACAGGCACACTGTTTACTCTCATGGAATGTAATCTCCTTGAAGGCAGAGGACATTTCATTTTTATTTTGTATCCCCAGTGTCCCAGGAGTAGCATGGTATAGAATAGAAAGTCTGCCTGAATTCAAGTCCTCCTCTGATATATACTGGTTGTGTGACTCTGGGTGAAATATTTAACCTGTGAGTATTCTGGGTAACTCTCTGAGGTTATAAATTGTAGAGAAGGTGCTGACTTGCATTAAGGGAAGAAAAATCCTCATCTGGGACTTTCCTTTAATCAATAAAATCACAGTTCCATTCTCTAATCTCCATCAATAATGCCTAACATAGTGCTTGACATATAGTAGAAACCTAATAACTGCATGTTGATTGATTGACATATTCTCTATTATAAGAGCTCTTTCGGCTCTGACATTCTGTTTTTAGATTCCTTTCCTACTCTGATATTCTCTATTCTAAGGTACCACCACCATTACTCCACCAGCCCTGATAGCCTGTGCTCTGTGTCCTAAGGTACCACCACCATTACTCCACCAGCCCTGATAGCCTATGCTTTCTGTACTAAGGTTCCATCACTATCACTCTACCAGCTCTGATAGCCTGTGCTCTGTGTCCTAAGGTACCACCACCATTACTCCACCAGCCCTGATAGCCTATGCTCTGTGTCCTAAGGTTCCATCACTTTCACTCTACCAGCCCTGATAGCCTGTGCTCTGTGTCCTAAGGTACCACCACCATTACTCCACCAGCCCTGATAGCCTGTGCTCTGTGTCCTAAGGTACCACCACCATTACTCCACCAGCCCTGATAGCCTGTGCTCTGTGTCCTAAGGTACCACCACTACTTCATCAGCCTTGATACACTGGGTTCTCTAAGGTTCCCCTCTTCTTCCCCCTCTCCGACTCCCGAGCCGTGACGTCACATTCTAGAGTTCTATTTCTCCAGTTCAGCAGCACTCTTCCTCCCCGGGCAGCTTGACAGCCAGCAGTAGCAAGCAGGGGGGCAGACAGCCCGGAGTTTATTTTTTTTTCCCCTGCTTGAGTTGTTTCACCAGCTCTGGCGTGGAGAGGCACGTGGACCTGAGGGTGCTGCGAACTTTCCGATGGCGAAGCTCTGGCAGGGGTTACAGGGGTCAGTGATAACCCTGGGAGTTCAGAGCAACGATGTGCCCCGTGCTATCAACAGGAAACATCTTGGAGCAGCAGCACAGGAACTGAGGGATTGTCATTGGCCGGGGCCAGAAGCAGGACCACGGCTGCTCGGCCTATCAGCGGGCAGATATTTTGGGAGCTGCTATATAAGCTCCTCCAAGCACACAGTGTCTCTTGGACACAGGAAAACAAGCTCATGTGGAAAACTCAGCCGGGTCCTGGGGCCGCAGCCTTTTACTGCCCTATGAATACTCAGTCCGGCATAATGGTTCCTCCGTGCGGCTAAGGGATGGAAGGGAGGGGGTAAATATTAACCCGGGGGGGGGGGGGGTGTGCTTAGATTTCGGGCAGGGCAAGAACTTAGAAAAGTGACATCGTTAATTTCAATAAAATTAGTTTTCTTTGTAATCCTACGTATTTTATTTTATGCATTTAAGCACAGATCTTTAGACGAGAGTCTCTAGGCTCCACCAGACAGTTTCTTCCCAGAAGGTTAAGAACCCCTGATTTAGGGGGTGGGAGTAAGGATTGTAAACCTAAAGCTAGAAGGGACACCAGCAAACATTAGGCCACTTTCCTCATTTTACAGAAATGGAAACTGAGGCCCCAGGAGCCTCAGAGAACAAATAGCAAGCTTCAGAACTGGGACTTCTAGGAAATAATGTATAATAAGGGCTCTGGGAACTTTATGGCCATCTGAATGCTAGTGATTTGAATCCAAGTCTTCTGATTCCAGTCAAGGACTTATTCTGTATCACCTGACTTGGAAAACCAGTGAACATTTAATAGATAATTTAATAAAGAGATTAAAGCTTGCAAAAAGTACTTTATACAGATTTTTATTTGATCTACTTGTGTAGGCTTGTAATCTATTACAGAGGAAGAAATGTTAGAGAATGTCTAGTCTAATCTTCTCACTTTACAGATGAGGAAACTGAGACACAAGCCATTAAACAAACAGCTAGTAGGCACAGTGAAGTCAGAAAGACCTGAGTTCAAATCTGCCTTCAGGTATCTACTATGTCTGTGACCCTGGGCAAGTCATTTAATTTCTCAATGCCTCAGTTTCCTTGATTATGAAATGGGGATAGTAATTGTATCTACCTCCCATGGTTATTGTGAAGATTAAATGAGATTTTTGTAAAATGCGAACTATTATTGTTTAAATTATCAGAATTGGGATTCAAACACAGAGGCTCCAGTGCCAGTTCAGTGCTTGTTTCCCTCTGCATCATTGCTTCCCCCATCCTACTTGAAGAGAGTGGTCCTTCTTTGGTAGTATCCATTCCTAAACTTGTTCAGACAAACTGAAATCCTTCTATTCCAGCAGACCTTAAAGACCACACCCAGGGCCCATGTTTCAGTGCTATAAAGGCAGAAGGGAAACGTGACAGTAAGTGTGCCTGTAAAGAGAGGGGGCACAAAAGCAGGCAGGTTTCATTTTATTAATTCATAGGAACTCTTCATCTGGAGCCAGTAAAAGTGAAAAACGGAAATGAAAGAAAAATAAAGAAGTGTTTCCAGATTAGAGGCAGCTGTGGGGCAGTAGAAGGAGCCCTAGATTTAGTGGCAAAAGAATCTGGTTCAGGATTGGCCCATACTTGTCATGTGACCTTTGACAAATTGCTTGCACGTTCTGGGACTCAGTTTTCTCATTTGTAAGATGATGGCATTGGACTAAATGCACTCTAAGGTCCCTTCCATCTCCAACTGATGTTCTATGTTCTAAGTTCCTCTTGAGCTACATCATTTTATATTCCATATTATTAGAGCCAGCAATTTTATTAAAGGTTCAAATGGATATCTTGTTGGGCCTAGAGTCAGGAAAACCTAAGTTCAAATCCAACCTCTGATATTTACTAGTTGGATGATCCTAGACAAATTACTTATCTCTGTCTGCCTGTTTCTTTGTCAGGAAAACAGGGCAATAATAGCACCTAGCTCCCAAAATTGTTGAGAGGGTCAAATGAGATAATATTTATAAAGCACCTAACACAATGCCGCTATACAGTAAGTGCTTAATAAGTGCTTGATGCCTTTCCTCCCAACCCTTATGTGCTATGTTTCATATTCTATATTCTTAGGGCCCTTCCAATTTGGGCATTCTATATTCTACACTCTCTCTCATGCTCCACTCATGCTCAGATGTTTTATGTATTATACTAAGATTCCATCCAGTTTGTACATTCTATATTCTGTGTTTCAAGGATCCTTCTAGATATACAACATTCTACATACTCTGTTCTAAAAACCTTTCCATCTCTAATGTTCTATATTTTAAGATCCCTTTCTGCTTCATACATTATTTGTCTCATGTTCTAAGTTTCCATCTAGTCCTGATATTCTATAATCTGCCTGCCCCTTTCTGCTCTGATACCTTATGATTATTTCTAACAGAATCAAAATGAGTAAATAATTTTAGTGTTATGAAATGTTTCCTGGTGACAGGCAGCTCCGTGAACACCCATGTGTTAAAATAGAATATGCCGAATGAGCTAAAAATGAGAATATGTAAAGAGACCTCTAATGTTATCAGAGGCACCTGCGAGAGTGTGCTCTGGGGACCATCCTTAAAGAGTTGAATTACCAAACCTGTGAGTGGGCTTAGCACAAGCACATTCTTGAACTTGAGTGAAACAGTTTAGATTGCAAGAGTGGTGTGTTCAAGCATTACCTCAATGCATCCTCCCTGCCATCTGCAGCCAGTGAACAGAGACAGCTGAAGACAAATATAACTTTTGCAAAGGAGAGAGGCCTTGTTTGTCCTAGATCAGCTATGAATTGATTTTAAGAGAGAGAGAGGGGGGGGGGAAGAGAGGAGGAAAGAGGGAGGGAGGGAGGGAGGGAGGGAAAGAAGGAGAGGGAGAGGATAAACAGAGAGGAGGATGGCCTAAAAGGCTGAGCTCATTCCTGGAAAATGTTCTCAGTGGCTGGTTCCACCAGGAGTGAGTGGAAAGGGTAACATCACAAAGGGAGTTAGAGATCTGGGTTTAATCCAATTCTGCCACTAACTAGTTATATAATCTATGGGCAAATTGTTTTACACTTTTTGAGGGTCCCAATTGCCTCATCTATAAAATGGAAATAATACTTAAGATCATGAGATTTTAGAGCTGAGAAGGGCAATAATCTGGTCCAATCTCTTCCCTTTACATGTAGGGACTTTCCAAGTTACCTCAGTGGTTGGTGGTCATAATGGAAGTAGAATCAGTGTCTACTGACCGCCACAATTTATATCTCTTTATTCTACTTCAATTCCCTTCCCCCCCAAAGCTTTTGTGAAGGGATAATACATCTAAATATTGATGAGATAATATATCTAAAGTTCATTATTACCATAATGAAAAAGTGGGAGCCATTAGCAGTCTTTTTATGCAGATAGAATAATGATAAAATGTTTAAACTCTCTTTGCAGGATTTTCTGAGTAAATGGAGGAATCTGTTCTCCCAAACTCCAACTTGTTCCCACCATGCTCCCAGTCATTGGAAGGATTTATGTAGAGATGATACAAACCACTTGTTCTTGGGCATCAAACTAGGAGAAATTACCATGGAGCTGTCTTTAGGATTCCTGGGGCATTGACTGGGGCCCTGTAAAGCTTTTTTAAAAAAGGACAGAAGATGTATGGTAGAGAATTATAAAATTGGGAACTATTGTCAGATCCCTATACTATTCCAGGCTTAGGGAGTATTAGAAATTAGAGGAAATGATATATTGGGGAAAACAGATACATTAGAAGCACATTCGTTTTTAGATGTAAATAAATCCTAGAACATGAGAATTAGAAAGACCCTCAAGGTCTTTCCTCAAGGGCAGATTGTTCAATTGTTTTTCAGTCTTGTTTAACTCTTTGAAACTCCATTTGGGGTTTTCTTGGCAGAGATACTAGAGTGGTTTGCCATTTCCTTCTCCAGCTCACTTTACATATGAGAACAATTTTAGGCTTAAATGACTTGCCTAGGGTCACACAGGTAGTCTAAAGCCAGATTTGAACTCAAAAAGATGAATCTTCCTGACTCCAGTTCTAGTGCATTATCCATGTACCACCTAGCTGCCCCAAGGGGCAGACTGGCTTTCCCAAAAGCTAGTAATGAGTTTCCAGGCACTGGAAAGATTCATGTAGAGATAAGATGACCACTAGTTCTTGGGTGCCAAACTAAAAGGAATCCCCATAGCTTTTAAATATAGGAACTTTGTATGCAAGATTACTATACAGGAGCTATAAATATTACCCATTATCCATTATCCAGGAAATTCAACCTGCTTTTCAGGGGTGGTTTCATAATGAATACTGAGGATACTTAATAAGCACTTTTGAGAAGCAAGAACAAATATAGGAAATAGGCTTCATGAGAGGCACTAGGGGACAAGGAAGGAGTGCTGGAGTTGGAACTCAAAGTTTTGAGCTCAAATCTTGACTCTACAATTATCTACCTTATGAGATTTTGGATAATTCCTCATTTTCTCATTTCTCATTTATAAAAAGGGGCAATTTTATATGTATGTATATTTTTCAATTTCTTGCTCTGAAAACTAGAGACTGGGACACGTTATATTTAAAGTCCCTTATAGCTCTCAACCTCAGGTTTTCTCTCTGATTTCCAATCTGTGAAGAAAATAGTCCTTGCTAACATCAAACACAAGCCCCCTACTATCTCCAAGAGCTTGTCCTGCTATGAATCATCTTTTCTCTCCTTAACTTATTTCTTTATCTGTTGGGTTTTTCCTTATAAACATCCCCAGATCTACCTCATTCTTTTTTTGAAAAATTTCACTTGGTTCTCTCATTTCCACAAGCTAAATAACTGGTAGCTCTTTTCCCTTTCACAAACTTCTAGAAAAAGCGGCCTCTACTTTCGAGCCTCCCACTCACTTTTCAGCCTCATATAAACAGAATTAATTTCTCAACTGAAACTGCTTTCTCCAAAGTTATAAAAGACCTAGTAATCACAAAATCCAATGGCCTTTTCTCAGTCCTCATTCTCCTTGACTTCTCTCCAGCCTTTCACGCTTGTAGATCATCCTCTTCTCTTAGATTGTCTTTTCTCTCTAGGGTTTTGGGACATTGCTCTCTAAGAGTTTTCTTAACTTCTCTGGCTATGACATTTTTAGTCTCCTTTGCTGAATTATTATCTGAGCCCAATGTCTACATGAAAGTCAAAAGTCCTCAAATTTTTTGGTTTTGTTTTATACCTTTTTTTAGGTAACCAGGGTTAGAATTTTTTTTAAATCAACAGTATTTTACTTTTCCAAATACATGTAAAGAGACTTTTCAACACTCATTTTTGTAAGACTTTGTGTTCTAATTTTTTCTCTTTTGTTCCCTTATTTTCTCCCTCCCCAAGACAGCAAGCAATCTGATATATTTTAAATACATACAGTCCTTTAAAACATATTTCCATATTCTCCATGTTGTACAAGAAAAAAATCAGAACAACAACAAAAAAAAACCTATGAGAAAGAAAAAAACAAACAAAATAAAAGGTGAAAGTATATGCTTCGATCCATATAGTCTCCATAATTCTCACTCTGGATATGATTCCTGCCATAGATTTTCAGTGTGGTCTGTAAAAACCTCTGGTGGTCTCTGAGACTCAAGTCAGTCTTGAAGTCAAAACTAATTTCATAATAATATTAAGATATTTTAATTTCAAATATGGGGTGAATATCCATAGAAATAGCTCACATAATCAGAAGCATTTTGAAGGATCCTCAATAATTTTTAAGCGTATAAAGAGGGCAGGGGCAGATAGGTGGCACAATGGATAGAGCAGCAATCCTGAACCCTGGAAGACTTGAATTCAAATCTGGCCTCAGATACTTATTAGCTGTAGGATTCTGGGCAAATTATTGAACCCCAATTTCTTCCCTCCCCCCAAAAATCCAACTTAAAGTACATCTTAGTGTTTTGTCTGGACTTTTTTCTTTCTTTGTTAGTAATCTCATTAGTTCCCATTTGACTCCCAGCTCTACATATTCAGCCAGAGTCTCTATCCTGAGACTTATCCCATAGGTACATCTCAAACTCAACATGTTTCAAATAGAATTCATTATCTTTCCCTCCAAAAATCTGTCCTTTTTCCAACTTCTCTATTTTTGTTGAAGGTACCAGCATCCTTCCAGTTCCCCAACTTTACAACTAAAGGTCACCTTCAACTTTTCCCTCTTCTTCACCCATTCCATGCAAATCAGTCAGTTGCCAAGTTTTATTGATTTTACTTCCACTAACATTTCTTTTTTTTAATTTTATTTTTCAGAGGCAATTGAAATTAAATTACTTGCTTAGTGTTACACAGCTAGTAAGTTTTAAGCATCTGAGGTCAGATTTGAAGTCAAGTCCTCAACTCTAGGCCCAGTGCTCTATTCACTGTACCATCTAGCTGCCTCTCCATTGATATTTCTTACCTCTGTCCCCTTCCTTCCAATCCATTAGATTCAGACCCCCTTCACCTCTAACTTGAACAGTTACAACAGCTTCCTAGCTATTCGACATCTCTTTCCAGTTCATTCTCTGTACAAGTCAATGAGGGTTTGTCATGCACCCATTATGTGCCAGGCACTGTGCAAATTGGTATTTCTAAAGAACCTACGTGTATCTCCTCTGCTCTAGAAGCTCCTGTACTTCTCTGCTGCTTTAGGGTAAAATACAAAGTCCTTTTCTTGAATTTTAAAACTCTTCACAATCTTGTTGCAACAAAACTGGTTGCCTTGCTATTCCCTATGAATGGCATTCCATCTCTTTCTCCATGCCTTTATGCACGCTTAGCCCCATGTCTGTAATCTTCTTCCTTATTATCTCATGCATGTGTCTGGTCTCCCAGGAAACCTATTCAAATCCCATCCTAGTCATCTCCATCTTTGTCTTTGCTTGTACCCCTAGTCCCCACTTCCCAATCAAGCAATCAAGCATTTATTAAGCACCTATTATGTTCCAGGCATTGGGGATACAAAGTCAAAAAATGAAAGACAGTATGTACTAATACAAGCATATATGCAAAATGGATACAAGGTGATTTTAGTCAGAAGGTCACTAATAGCTGGGAGAATGAGGAATGGGATCCTTTAGCTGAGATTTAAAAGAAACTAGGGATTCTAACAGACAGAGGGGAAGGGAAGAGTGCCTTCTACACATGGGATAATAGCCAATGCCAATGTGAAAGACTTCTCCCAGTGGAATAGGTGGATGTGAACAACTTGTTCCTATAGCCATGAAGGAGGCTGAAGCAGGTGCCATGGAGCACTTAGCGCTTGGTCAGATATAGAAAACGCCAAGGTCATCCACTGTATCCTTGTTGAATGTCTGACTTTTGTCTTGCTACTGGACTTCGATAATTCTGGCAGATAGAGAACGGCTGACAACTTTGCACAATTCTGCCTTACTTAAATCCAGTGCCCATCAAGACATCACCTCATGATGCCATTGGTCCTCTCTGAAAACAATGTTGTTTGACAATAGGTTATACAAACAACAATATGAGATGGGAAATGGAGTACTGTAAGAAGGTCAGGCTAACTCTTTCCCAGAGCACAGAAGGGGAGTAATATTTTATAAGACTAGAAAGGTAAGTTGGGACCAAGTTGTCAATGACTTTAAATGCCAGAGGACTTTATATTTGTAGTATAGGGCTGTTCCCCCACACTTAGCTTGAGGCTAATATGTGGTTCAAAGAGAGACAGGAGAGATATCTTGAGCCTCTCTTTCTCACACTCTTCTCTAAGGGAGACTTTCACTCTAGCCAGAAGAGCAAGCAGGAGGTGGAGACCAGAAGCTTGGCCACTCTGTGTTCCTCAGAGTGAGGTTTCTGGGCAAGAATTATATCTATCTGTTCCCCAAAGTATTATTAGTCTCAGGATGGGTTTTTCAGGTTCAAGATAAACTTATAATCACTGTTCAGAAATAGAGAGAAAGGAGGACCCAAGCTTTATTCCCAATGCTTGACCCCTTTCCCTCAATGAACACATAAAGAGGTAACAAAGAAATCTATTTAATCTGAGTCAATAGCAAAATGGAGGTGAAAAATATACATAGAAGAATATATACCAGATAATCCAGAGTGAAGGAGCTCTCCTACTAGAAGCAAGAGAAAACTCAACAGAGTGATGGGAAGGAGAGAGGGAGAAGTGAGGAGAGGGAAAGAGGAAAAGAAGGAGGGAGGAAGAGAGAGAGAGAAAGAGAGAGAGAGAAAGAGAGAGAGAAGGAGGGAAGGAGAGAGAGGGAGGGGAAAAGAAGAGAGAGGGGAGAGGGGGAGGGACAGGGACAAGGAAAAGGAAAATGAAAGAGAAAGGGAGAGGGAGGAGAGGGAAAGGGAGGGAAGAAGGGAGGAAGGGAGGGAGAAAGTGAAAGAGAAAGAAAGAGTCCAAGGGGAAATTCTCCAAAATTTCTAATACAACAGATTGTAAGCAGGGACATGACAGAGACTACCAGTTCTATTCATGTTGGCTTCCTTCCAGAGTTTTATTCTCCCTTTGGCAAACTGAAGTGGAATTAGCATAATATATCTTCTCTCTCAAAGCTGGAAGCCAAAATCACCCAAAATGACAACAGATTCCCAAACAACTTGAAGACTCCAAGAAAGTTGAGACAGATCCATAGAACGTCCAGAGAAAGCAGGGCTCTCCTGTCTTGCTCCAGACAACTCCATCTCCAACTCATGCATGCACCAAGCATTGATTTCCACCAGTGAGGAGAAATGGGCTCTGAGACCCAAATGACACATTGGAATCTGGATGTAATAGACTACCACTGGAGGTTATGGATAGGGGAGAGACATGGGAAGAGCTGTGCTTTGGAATGAGCAATTTGAGATGATCCACAGCTGAGTGAATGATAGAATGGCAAAGGAAGACTCTTGGAGCAAAGAGATCAGAAATTATTTTTTATCTTTTTAGTATAGGAAAAAGTCTGTTCTAAATGCTTTTCCAAAGAAATAAAGGCACTGGCCAACTCACTAATTATAATTAAAGAAGGGGAAACTAGAAAGGATTATAGAAGCAGAACTGGCAGGGAGCTAAGAGAAATGGCCTGGTTCCCTAGCCTGGATATGAGTTCTGGAGATCCAGTCTGAGGATTCTATTTCAGATGGGGAGAAGATCAGCAGCAGGACAAATGAGAGACCTAAAGAGCAGAAATTAAGGCATGGCTCCAGTGCAGTGCATTGGTAATTTAAGGGAATCATAGATGGCTCAACAATGAGATGATTCAAACCAGTTCCAATTGTTCAGTTTGAAGAGAGCCATCTACACCCAGAGGAAGGACTGTGGGAACTGAGTGTGGAACAAAACATAGGATGGCTTAATTCAGTCTAATATACCTCTATTAAGTATCTACTATACATATGACAAACAGTGCAGTGCATGGAGCCACAGGCTAGAGTCAGGAATCCAGCCTCAAATTCTTACTAGCTGTGTGACCTTGGCAAGTTACTTAACCCTGTTTGCCCCAGTTTCCTCACTTATAAAATGGAGAAAAAATAGCAAACCACTCCAGTATCTTTGCCAAGAAAACTTAAATGGGGTCACAAAGACAACTGAAACACTGAACAGCAACAACAAATACATGGCATAATATACTATTCAGGGGCTATAAAATCATTCATAAAACAGCCCCTGTCCTCAAGAAGCCTACACTCTAATTCAATTTCAAAGACACTGAAGACAAGTAAGATGCTGGGAACCTGAGGCATAAGAAAACAAAAATAAGTAAGACGATCAGGGAAGAATTTCTAGGAGAGATGGCTACTGAGGGTCCAGCAAAAACAGTCCCCATAGAAACCAGGGACCTTCTCCTCCTAGATACTACTATGCCCAACACCCAAATGCCAATGGGTCCCCAAGAGCCTAGTTAGAGATGGCTTTTGGGAACCTTTCCCTCCCCCATCCTAATTTGAATCAGGTATAAGACATCCTCTCCAGGCTCAATGCTGATCCTCTTCCATGCCCAATCTTGCTTGAGGTACCCACCCTGAATTTAGGGCCACCACCACTTTCCTAAGAGTCACAATTGGGAATTCTCTGCCTGGCTACTGTTCATCAGGGTCCATGGAGCCTTATTAACTGACCTCTGTGTAATGCCATGTGACCCACTGTCCACTCTCAGAGTTCTGTCATCTTCCCTGATGCTTCATCCTAAATCCTGTCCTTTCCAGATGCTCTGAAGTGAATCCTCTTATTTCCCCTTAGGGTCCAGGAATTATTCCACTTTTTTTCTTTATGCCTCCAGCACTTATACTGTTTTTTGCATAGTAACCTCTTAATAAATATCTTTCTGTTCCTTTCCATTCCAAGCACAAAGCATTGCTTATATAAATGCATACAGCAGGAAGATAGGACATGAGGTTCAGGGAAGAGCTTATATTCTTTGAGCTTGCCCATAAGAGAATGAATGAGTGAATAAGCATTTACCAAACATTTACTATGCACTTCTACTGTGCTAAATGTTAAAAACCACAAATATAAAAGTGACACTGTTCCTGCCCTCAAGGAGCTTACATTCTACTGAAGGTGGCAGTAATAATACATCCAGAAGGTTAGCTACTAGGAAAGATGATTTTGATCTAGGGACTCACAGGGATGGTAAATTGATCCAAAGGGCAGTTGATTGATATGTCCTTTCCAGATGTAAATGTCTGTATCCTGAGCAAAGATTAAAAGTAATGGTATAATCTATACATATATTGTATTTAACTTATACTTTAGCATATTTAACATGTATGGGTCAACAAGGGGAGGGGGTGGGGGGAAGGAAGGAAAACATTGGAAAAAAAGGTTTTGCAATTGTCAATGCTGAAAAATTGCCCATGCATATATCTTGTAAATAAAAAGCTATAATAATAAAAAAAATTTTTTAAAAAGAAAAAAAAAAAAGAAAAATGATGGTATAAGGATATTACTATTGCAAAGGCTGTGAAGTGCAGCCTGGTGTGGAGGTCAGTTAGATATAGTGAGCTAGGGGCACTTGTACTCACTAATCAAGTCAGTTCAGCCCCAAGATGAGAATCCCAAATCTTATTGGTTTAATTCTCTCAGAAACTAGGGGCATGATTTCTGGAGGTCCAGTCTGAAAATGATATTTTAGGTGAGGAAAAGAGGGTCAGCAGCAGGATAGATAGTAAATAAAAAAGGTGAGAGAGAATAGCTTTTAACAAAAAGAATAACAAAAGTCAGGTCCCAAAAAGACATTGTCACACTAGACCAATGAAACAAATATAATAATGAAACTTAATGGGTATAAATGTAAAGTTTTCTTATTGGGTTCAAAATGTAAATTGCATAAATTTAAGATGGGAAAGAAGTCATGGCAATTTATGAGAAAAAAAGACCTGGGAAATTTAGAATATAGTAGAAGCTTAATTTGATCCAATATGGCAGCTAAAAAGACAAGGCTGCATTATTCTGGTGCAGAGTGTTGGCCATGGAATTAGAAAGACCTTTATTTAAATCATTTCTCAAACATACACTAGCTATGTCACCCTGGGCAAATGACTTAAACATTCTTAGCCTCAGTTTCCTCATCTGCAAAATAAACATAATAATAGCACCAACCTCTCAGAGTTGTTGTGAAGATCATATATGTGTGTGTATGTGTGTGTGTGTGTGTATATATATATATATACATATACAAAGTACATTACAGACCTTAAAATATCATATGAATACTGACTGTTATTATTCTGTGGCCACAATACTCAGAATAAAGGCCAAATACTCCTATCCAGAATAATGTTTTCAGTTTTAAGTGTCACATGTTAAGGAAAACCTTAATATGAAGGGAGATTGTGCAGAAGAAGGTGATCAAGATTAGTAAATAGCTTCCATGTCATGCTGTGAATATCAACTGGATGCATGTGGGGATGTTTAACCTGGAAAAAAAAGAGACTGGGGAAGGGTGAAAAGGAGGCTTACAGTTGTTTTCAAGTATTTGAAAAGCTAACATAGAAAAGGGGTATTAAATTTGTTCTATTTTGTCCCAGAGGGCCAAATCTGGAGCAGTATGTAGAAGGTGCAGAGAGACAGGATTTCAATTTAATAGAAGGGAATATTCACTTATGAATTTATTAATATTTACTAATATCTTTAATAGAAAAATTTCCTAACAATATGACCTATCTAAAAGTAGAATGGGTTGTCCTGTGGACATGGCAGATTCCCTGTCACTGGGAGATAAAAAGCATTAACTGATAGTATTGGGATCCAAAAAGAACTGATGGGCTGGATCAATGAGTCAATCTAGTCCGGTGAAATTTACTAAGTATAAATGTAAAGTCCTATGCTAAAATTCAAACTAGCTGAATGACCACCCATGTTTGATCAGAGTTGTCAACACAGAATATGTTCACTGAGGGGATTTCCATTTAGGTCACGGTTGGTCTGGACAGTGTCTAAGGAACCTTTGAACTCTGGGCTTATATAGATCACCCAGAACAAGTCCTTCCACTTATAGAGACTGAAATTGAGACCCATGGAGAGGAAATGATACCCCAAAAGTCAAACAGCAAACTAATAGGGAAATCAAGACTAGAACCCAATCAGATTAGCACTCATCACAATGTATCTGTTACTCTGAACAACTGAGCCTAAACAAACCTAAGGGGGAAAAATGTTGATGTTTCTTGGTTTTAGGTTTAATAATCCTAAATTGAGATTACCTCTCTTTCTAAGAAGTAGTCTTTGATAACAGTTCCACAAAACAGGAACCAAGCAGGCCAGTTGAAACTACTTGTAAAGAGAGGACCTCCCTCCTCTAGCATTTATTTTGGTGCTTAAACTGGACCTCCCCAACTCCCCTGCACAAATACAGCCCGTTGAGCTGCTGACCCCTGGTTAGTCATGCTGGTGGTACTCGATGAGGGTCACTCACTTGGAAAGAGTTTATGTAAAAGTTACCAATGCAAATTGACAAAAAAGGGAAAAGCAAAAAACCATCAAGTTCCCCCTTTACGGCTCCTCCCTTCTCAGCAGCCAATGCAGATGGTTGGCAGAGTTAATAATACCCACTAGAGCAGGGACAGGAAACTCTATTGTAAATAGCCAATTGTAAAATGTTCTTAGTTTCTTATAAACAGTTTTCAAGATTTTTTTTTAACATTATTGAAGGTCAAGAACTGGATTCACCATATCTCAAATGTGTAGCATGTATTTAATGTTCTTTGTTTTTAAAGCTAATTGGATGCAGGCAGCTTGACAAATGACTTTAACCAAGTCATTCAACCTATTTGTCTCAGTTTCCCCAACTGTAAAATGAATGGCGCTAGCTTGAGTAATCTGCAAGACCCTTCTAATATTTTCCATTCTAAAGCTCCTCCTAGCTCTGATATTCCAGGTCCTATTTTCTAAGCGCCTCCTCATTAATGAATTGGACAAAGGCACAAATAACACACCTATCAGACCTGCTGGTGTCACAAAGTCAGGAGGCAAAGTTAACATTCTGCACAACAGATCCAGAATTCAAAAATATCTTGGCAAGCTAAAAGACTCACTAGATGCTACTTGCTAGGAATAAAAGTAAAGTCTGAAAGGGGTTAAAAAAAATCAGCCTTACAAGTACAAGTTGGGGGAGGGGTAGTTAGACAACAATTCTTTTTTAAAAAAGGTCTGTATCTCAAGCTTAATAAGAATTAACAGTATAAAAGACAAGAAAGCTAATAAGATCTTGGTATATAGTCCAGAAAAAAGGAGACAACATAAAGTCTTGTGTTTGCAGTACCTTGTTATGAGTTTGGGTTCCACATTTTATGAAGTCAGTCAGTCAAGGAATATTTATTAAGTTGCTGGGAACTGTGTAAGGTGCCGGAGATACAAAGAAAAGCATAAATAGTCCCTTTCTTCAAGTAGGTCACAGTCTGATAGGAGAGGCAACATGTAAACACTATGTAAAAACAACAGAATAAATTGGAAATAATCAACAGAATTAGAGAACTAGAATTAAGGGAGAGATAGGATGGGATAGAAAGGCTTCTTACAAAAGGTGGGGTTTTTATTGGGAGTCAGTAATGTTTATAAGAGGAAAATAGTGTAGAAGATGATAACCAGATGATAACCATGCTATACTGACTCATAAAAAGAACGGGGGTTGTTTAACCTGGAGAATACTCAGAGAGGATATAATAACCATCAAGTATTAGAAGGACAATGACAGATTAAACTCCTATTGCGCTCTAGAGAACAGAAATAAGAACAACAGGTGTAAGATGCAAATCATCATTTAGACTCAAAGTAAGGAAAAACCTTTTAACCATTGGTATTATCCAGAAATAGAATGGACTGCTTCAAAGCACTAGATGGCTATGTTCTAGGTACATTTTTAGGTAGTTTTGAGCTGATATGATCTGTCACTTTCCAACTCTGAAATTCTATGATTCCGCTTTCTTTGTCCTAAAGTCTTTTTTCTAGCCCAGATCTTCTATGCTACATGCTCTGGTCCTTTCCAGCCCCCAAATTCTGGGTTGTTTCTTCTCCAATACTCTATGCTTCTAGCCTATGTAATGAGAAATTTTCATTTACAAAAATGAAAGATGCTGAAGTATTAATTATCCCCCATTTATCCTGTATGTAGCTTGTTTGTATATGGTTATTTGGCATATAGGCACTCAATAAATGCTTGCTGACTTCCTGACATCTCTCCTGACTTATTCAGATGGAAACCACCTACCTCTGCTATAACTTAAGAACAAAAACTTTTTTCTCTCTAGAAAACTATGCAAGCACAATTAGCAAATTCATAAATTGGGGGTTTGATTATATTCTTGCCATGAAGAACAGAAAGGCAGTATGACATGGAAGATGGAGGTTGTTGGCTTGGAAGTCAAGAAAAAGACCTGAATTTTGAATCTTGCTTCCAATATAGGCTGGGCTAATGTCAATGAGCAACTTATATATAACACCCTTGTAGCTCAATTTCCTATGTATAAAAGGGGGATGATCATTTTTATAGTTAACAACAAACTGCAGTCAGCCTCAAATGAGATAATGGATGAAAGGTGCATTTAAAAGCACTGGAGAACTATATTGCCATTACATTGGGGATTGAGGAGCGGTATAGTATAGCAGTATAATATACCTGGCAATTCCAATAGTCTGGTGATGGGAAGAGCCATCTGCATCCAGAAAGAGAATTGTGGAGACTGAATGTAGATCAAAGTATAGTACTTTCACCTCTTTTTTATTGTTATTTGTTTGGTTGGTTTTTCTTTCTCATGGTTTTTCCCCCCTTTGATCTGATTTTTCTTGTATAACATGACAAATATGGAAATATGTTGAGAAGAATTACATGTTTAATCTATACAGATTGTTTGCTCTCCTGGGGAGGGGAGAGGAGAGGGAGAAAAATTTGGAACACAAGTTTTTGCAAAAGTAAATGTTGAAACTATGTTTACATGTATTTGGAAAAATAAAATATTATTTTAAAAAGGGGGGAAGTGAACTTGAAAGAAATGGCTTCAAGTCCCACCTATGACACATTTTGGCTATGCAATTCTAGAATCTTGTAACTTCACATCAGCTCTCCAAGAGAGTTGAAGAAAGGTGCTGACCTTCACTAGGAGGAGTTTTCTCATTAAAAAATTCCTCATATCAATGAAATCCCAGGCCCACTCCCTATCTCCCCTATTATTAGTGTTAATATCTGGTTAGAAAGTTTAAGGCTTTGATTACAGGTGTCAGCACAGGAATATGTTGACTGAGTCCAGATCTCTGGAGGGGGCAATTGTAGGTGCAGTGGATACAGTCCTGGGCCCAGAATCTCTTCCTGATTTCAAATCCAGCCTCAGAAAATAATTGTGTGACCCTGGGCAAGACACTTAACTTTGTTTGCCTCAGTTTCCTCATCTGTAAAATGAACTAGAGAAGAAAAAGATAAACCGCCCCAATATCTTTACTAAGAAAACCCTACAAGGGGCCATGAAGAGGCAGATATGACAGATAAATGATGGAAAAGCAACAGATTTCTACGGGAAAAAGTGAGATGTACAGAATCCAGAGGTGGTTGGGAAAATGTAAACATATTTTCACTTATTGTCCACAAAAGGTCTCCTTGGACATGAGCAAATTTGTTATCATTAAGCCAATTTAAATTAAATAATTTGTGCCAGGAACTATGCTAAAGGACGGAATACAAACAGAAAGAAAGGGAGCAAAACCTGATGGAGAACAAAGGAATAAATAAGTAAAAAGGAAATAAAATAAACAGTTGGTGGCGTAAAGGAGAGACCACCAGAGCAGGAGCAGAGACCTCATTCACGGCCCAGCTCTCTCGTTCGCCAGGTGTGTGACCACAGGTGAATCACGAGCAGCAGTTACAGTGGAGGGGAAAGTACGTTACAAATTGCACAGGACCGAAGCAGGGGATGATCATGAAGAGGCCGAGACTTGAGAAGAGAAGCCCAAACCAAGCATTAGTTAATGAATTTCCTCACAGCTCATTTCCCTGTGCCCTCAGATGCCAGACTACGAGGTACAGACAGCCCTGGGCCATTTCCCAAGCCAGGTCTGATTTGATTCAGTCAAATCCTGAAATCTCTCGCATTTGCTTTCTTGTGGTCTGGCTAAAGAGTCAGGGCTTGTGACCGGCTCAGGGTTGAGCGCTCATGGAGGTGAAACACTGAAGGGATGACTCATTTGAGTCAGAGAGGGAAACTGTCACTTAGGCAGTGGAAACTTGTAACCCCCATTGGTGCGAGGACACAGCCAGGGCCTGGAGGCTGCTGGGATGATGAGGCTGCAGTTGCTGCCGTCTGGCAGATAGAAATTCAATTCAATT